>NW_022589730.1:24553232-24575154 GCF_004348235.1 Phoca vitulina | reverse complement strand
GGGAACACAAGCAGGGGGAGTGGGAGAGGGAGAAGCAGGCTTCCCGCGGAGCAGGGAGCCCGATGCAGGGCTCGATCCCAGGACCCCGGGATCACGACCTGAGCTGAAGGCAGACACTTAACCACCTGAGCCACCCAGGCACCCCAGGAAGAGCAGGTTTGAAAATGAGTTGTTTTATACTTAATCACAGTTTGAGGTAAGTGTGGGCTATCCAGGTAGTGAGGTTAGTAGAGTTAGTGTTCAGCCAGTCAACACGTACATAGAGTGCACATTACGTGCCAGGCCCTTTACAAATATTAACTCACTTAACCCTCACCACATCCACTGAGAGAACAACTACTGTCCCCTCATCTTACCACAGGGACGCAGCTGCATAGAGAAGTTAAGTAACGTCTCCAAGGTTCCACGGTTGGTAAGTTTTGGAGGTGGGATCCCCAACTCAGAGTCTGTGCTCTTAACCATCAAACTGTTCTGCCTGCCTCAGGAAAAAGGGGGACATCAGGACTGTGAATGTAAATTTGAATGGTTTTCTGTACACAAGTGCATGGTAGGTGAAGTCACAGGCATATATGTGAACTCCTAGGGAAAATGAGCAAAGAGAGAAGGAAAAACCCAACGCAGCATGAAATCCTGAAGGAAAGTTATGTGTTAAGCCAAAGGTGAAGGCGAATTGGGAGGAAAGAGCCAGTCGGGGAGATGGGAGGGGCAGTAGAGAAAGTACTAAGGGCAAGGAAGTAAGTAATGATGTCTTTGTAACCCCTGACAATCCCTTGCATATACTCTTTACAAATATTTTTAATTAAGTATAATCCCAAATAATGATATCAAATATCCATACTTATAGATATTCAAAAGACTTTATAGTTAAACAAAACTCAAATCATATATGCTTATGAGATTTTTCTAGAATACCAAGAGTTTATAGAAGATACATGGTCATTGAATATGAAACAATAGCATAGACACCATATGAAATCATTCCTTACATTTATGTCCAGCTAAGGCGGCTTGTAGAAGCTTTATTCACACCCTACTTCACAGCAATGTAACATGTTACTCTAGTTTGCATTTTGTTGAAGATCACAGGAAATACTGGCTCTTCTCGGTTTTGCAACTGACAGATACAGAACTGTGCGGTCTCTTCCTAAAGCAGGATTTAGAAAATGTGTATATGAAACTGATTACTTCTCACTTGAAGGAGTTACTGGAGCATCTGGTGAATCTTGAGCTGTACTGCTATAATAGATCTGTGTATCTAAACAGTTTTTGTTAGGCATTCCTTATCATACTTTACAATCCTAAACCCTAAACACAAACATTTAGTAGAAAATGAGTTTCCTCAAGATAAAAAAAAAAAAATTGGCCCCCATTTCCAATTCAAAGCAAGCATTTTCTACAGGGATAAATCTTGATTTCCAGGTCCGAACTCAAAGTGTTTTCCAACCTTTAGCGTGCATACAAATCATCTGAGGGTCTTGTTAAGATGAAGACTCTGATTCAGCAGGTCTAAAGCTGGGCTGACACTCGCGTTTCTAACAGGGGCTCTCTCCTCTCTTGGACGGTGAAGATGTCCCGGTCCACACGGGCTGCTCAGATGCGGCCCCTGAACCAGGAGCGCTGGCAGCACTCAGAAACTTGTCAGAACTGCCCGGCCCTCCGGGTGACAAACGAAGCATACTAACATCATCTGCTGAGACTGATGAAGCCAGAAACTTACTTTCAACTGTTTCTTTTAAAATCCATTTACAACTCATTCATACACAGTTTCCTTTCTGTTACTGAAGATCAGACCTTCTTTTCTCTCAACTCCTTCCATTATTCTAAACTGTGCATCTAATAGTTAAGCACCTTCCACAAGGTGGCCCCAGCTTTCCTTCCAAGCTTTCTCCTCTAATCCCTGTACAGGTCCACAACATGCCAGTTGAATGGGACTGGTTATTTTCTAAATAGAATGCCCTTTATCACACTCCCTCCCATTCTGTTTTGTTGTGGTTGGTGCTATTCCTCATCAGGCCAATCTTGAGAGTCATCTCTCTCTACTCACTTGGCCTGATTTCTCAGGAAGAGGTGATCTCACCGTTCTCTGAACCAACACTCATCCTCACCTGAGGAATTTTTCTCTCACTCTAGTACTTACTACATTCTGCTGTATACATGTATGTTCTTGTCTTATCTCAGCTACTGAAGTAGAAGCTACTTGAGGGTAGGAATTTTTACAACTAATCTGGATATACCTTGCAGTGAGTAACACAGTTCTTCACTAATACAATGCTAAATAAAACTCCATTAACATCAAGTAAAGCGGTATTCCTTATTGATGATAAACTTGACCTAAATATTTCTAAATCACAACTCTAAATTCTGTTTCTTATTTGTCCAAATACAATTGGTTTTCTGCTTTACTCATCACAGATAGAAAATTGGGCACAGTGCTTTGCTTTTCAACTCTTATACTTAGAAAATTTTTATTTAATCTTGCTTGACACATGTTATCAGAACTTAAATTGTAAACCAGTAATTTGCCAATTTCATACTGAACAGGCCAAATGTTGGTGTATCCGTTGAGGAAAATGAATCCTGTACTGAAACCTTCATCAAGCCATTATGAAGCTCCACATACACACAAAAATAGACTGCAAAATAGCACAGTATCATTAAATCTCTCTCATTAAATCTCTGAACTACAGCATAGTAACAAAAATTAATATTTAGAAAATAAAGACTCTTCAGAACACCGGGAAGAATCGGAGTTATGAGGAGATACTATGTGTGCTTTAAGTCATCATGTTAGTGTTGGTACAAAGTTAGTCAAATAGACAATCACTCGAGTACAAACCCAAAAAGTAATCCAATATAGTATTAAGACCAGACCTAAATAAAACAGTGATTCGCTGGAAATAGCCTCTGCTAAATTCTGAGGATAAATATAGAGACCAAGAACATAAGTTAATGCTGAGTAACTGTTAAAGATGAGGCCAGGTCAATAAGCATCTCTAACCAACGGATGGAAAGTGAGATCAAGAGTTTAAAAGTGACGTGGACTTGCGATCAGCTCCAATGACTGCAACACAAGACCTAATCATCAGAACTGCAGTGCTCCAAAAACAAGACCCAAAAGAAACAATCTGACTTCACTGACTTATAAATGTTCTACTTGAGAGCCACTACGACAATCTACCTAAAGACCAAAAAGTACCCACACGTTAAAAACAAAAAAAACAAAAAAAAACCCCTGCAAACAATATTCCTTCATCATTTGTTAATAGGTTTCCTACCCTTAAAGAGCATATCTTTGGCAAAGGGTGGAGAAGGGACAGGAAGGAGCTTCTGGTGATGTTGTGGCAGGCAGAGTAATGGTTACCCCCAAAATATCCACCTCCCAACCCCCCAAACCTGTGGATGCTTTATATCGCAAAAGGGACCCTGCGGTTTGATTCAGCCATGGACCCTGAGATGGGGAGACGAGCCTGGGTTACCCGGAGAGGGCCAAGGCAATCACAAGGATCCTCAACGTGGAAGAGGGAACCAGATGAGGAGGTCAGAGGGATGAGATGTGAGGAGGACTCAGCAGCTCACTGCTGCTGGCTCTGCCAGCAGAGGAAGGGGCTGAGAGCCAAGGAAGGCTGAAGCTTCTAGCAGCTGGAAAAGGCAAGGAAAAGGTTCTCCTCTAGAGCCTCCAGAAAGGAATGCAGCCCTATGGCACCTGGATTGTAGTCTGTGTGGAACTTTTAATCTACAGACTGTATAATAAATTTGGGTTGTTTTAAGACACTAATTTGTAGTAATTTGTTACGACAGTAATAGGAAAGTAATTAATAGTAAACTGCTATGAAAAGAAGTCTCTAAAACAAACACAGCTACCCTCTCTTAAAAGTGTAATGTGATGCTCTGCAAATACGTGAAGATTTAGTTTGCGTTACTAAGAAATATACCTGCTCCTCTGTAAAATGCTAACACACAAAGCCTAAAATTAGATTTTACGAAAAGATGGAAAAGTAAATCCAATTAACTTTGATCAAGAAGTTGGATTAGAAAACAAAGCAGGACAAGGTATTTTTAACTAAATAAGAAGGTGATAAATATTGAGCAGGAAAATTTGATATTCTTTGTGCATAACATTAAAAAGGGACCACCACAGTACCCGTGCCACTGGGTCAGCCAAAAGGCAAAAATGTGGTATTTCTCTTAAAGCTCCTATTTACCTGATGATCCTCTGGGCAGCATACTGATGAAGAGAACGGAACTGTGCCGACATGTTTGCTAAAGCAGCCAGACAGTTGGTGTGAAGGTACTTGTCCTGTAAGGTAACAGAAGGGTGAAAACAGACCAAGTCTTCTCTACATATGAAGCAAGGTTAACTGGAAGCAAATGTAAGCTCAACTGTCACTGATTTTTAGAAAGTTCAGGTCCACGATCCCTTTTCTCTAATTCGAAAATCCTGAAAATTCTGTTTTTTTACCACATATTTGGAAGTTACATCTGGTGCAAAAGATTATGCTGCTATTTGTGGTCTTCATTATCCCTATCCTGGTGGATATCGGAAGTATTTCACTGCAGAAATATTAATGTTAAATTACAGTGTGCTGCTCCAGAACCTCACGGTTCCACAGACTGTAGCATATATACCACAATCATCTTTCCAAAATCAACAAAGTCTCCATTCTTAAGCATGTCTGACTCCTAGAGCTTCAGATAAAAGCTAAAAGATTGTGCACATGTATCCACATTAGCCTCACTGAGGGAAATAACTGAAAACAGTGAAGTAAACTTGACCACTTCTCTGAGCTATGAATTCTGTATATTGCTTCTCTATTGAGCGGAACTGAAATTTGCTCCCAGATACTGCAAATACAATCCAGCTAAAATTTTCCTTTTACTCTTTAAAGTATTCGTTCTACTTTTCTTTTCCATTTGAATTCGTATTTCCTTGTGCTCATATCTTCACACACTTCGTTGTTGCTGCTTTTAGTGGGCAAATCAGTTTTACTGATCTAGCAAAGACAGACATCTTTTATCTAAATATGCCCCACTGCCCATTTTGTTTCATGTAAAATATCTTTAATCCACACTATTAAATATTAAGAAACAGACACTATACACATTACTTTAGTATCACATATTTCAGTGACTATATGCACATCTGATATATTTTCTTTTACCGTATTACATGAACATGTTAATACTCTAAATATTGAGATTGCTTTAAACTACAGGCCTGATTGTACTATATGCATAAAGATAAAAAAAAAATAGCTATGGAATACTTACTCTTGTCCTCGTCATGTTGTACTGAATGGTTCTTATTACAACCAGTATCAGAAGACTCCCCAGTGAAATTTCAGTTAAAACCCGCTCTGAATACCAAGTAATATTTTTTAATATCTGTAATGGGGAAGAAAAATTTAAGTAAATATGACTGCTTTAGGGAAAAAAGGATTATCCATGTCTTCAATCTCTGATAAGCCACGGCTTTGCTCTGAAGGTGAGTTAAACAGTATAAAAGTGAATTGTGAGACTCTGAAGATAGCAAAACAGGTGCTAAGGTGTTCACTTCTTTTTCCTCCTTCCTTCTAACTAGAAAAGAAAAGAGATCTGGAAAACATTAGTACACAAAAAGGAGATGTATTTGAAAGACGGACAGCACAAAGGCAAGACAAAAAAATAGGAGAAAGTGAAAACAGGAAAACTGAGGAGTCTCTTGAAAAGTAGAGCTGTCCCAAGAACCACAGAAAACCTTCATACTTGTGTTCAGGAAAAGATAAGAACACAAATAAGTCAAGATCCAGAAGATCCGCACCACATTCTGTTCTGGCTACTGACAGCAGGGAGCTCTGGTGCTCACCTCCAGGCCGCAGTAAGCAAGATCTGTTTTCTAGCTTAAGCTGGTGCAGTTCCACAGTAGATATGTAACATGGACATCAGAGAGAGACAAAAACTGGACAGTGCAGATTTGTGATTTGAAAAACTAAACTGAAAAGTTCTCTCAGACAATAGCAATAAATAGGCAAAAGGACAAAGTATGAGAGAAAAGCAGAGACCTAATGTCTACTTGATAAAAGTTCCAGAAAGTATAGACTAGAAGGAAAACAGAAAAATTAGTAATAGGAGAAAGTTTTGTTGAGGAGAAGAAAAACTTTCAACATTCTGAGGAGAAATAATGAAAAAAAGTAAAATTTATTCTGGTAAGACTTCTGAATTTACAGTATACAATAAAATCTTATTGACTCCCAGATAGAAGAAACAGGTTATCACCAAAAGAGAGACAAGCAAACTAACATTAGATTTCTCATCCCAAACACTACACATCTGCGTAACAAAAGAACAATGTCCATACACTTCTGAGGAATGGATTATGATTCTAGAATTCTATACCTAGAGAAACTACCACACAAGTATACAAACAAAGACTTGGAAGTATGCCAAGAATCAACATGAACTGCTCATGCACCACTTCTGGGGGAAAAACAAACCACCACACATGTAAGTACTTAGCTGCCCATCCTCTCCACTGCGACAACAGTAAATGACAGATCAAGGAGTTCAAGAGAAGGAGAATAAGGACGACCAAACAAAACCCAAAAGCAACAACAGAACACAATCATAATCCATGAAATCAGAAAAATAAAATTAAGTCTAAATAATATGGTTGTATCTCAGTTCTTCTAAAAAATCATTAAAATAGATATTTCTCTGGTAAATCTGCCCACCAAAAAAGTCCAAATAATATGAGGAATGAGAAAGGGGGTATGGAAACAGACCAGAAGAATAAAAAAAGTAAAGATGCAAGTGCACACGAGTGCCCCCACGATAGATTTTCACTCAGTTCCACTCTCTGGCAAGAGTCCCATGTCACCTAGTACCCCCCCATTACAAATAACCCAACCCTGACCTGTTCTGCAGTCTCCGCTCATGCCAGAGGCTGGCATACTGCAAACGCCCACTACATGGTAGCTGAATATTGTTTGTGAGGTAAAAAATGTAAACGTATAAGCATTCCCCTGTATTCATGACTAAGGATGGCTGTCATCAAGTAGAAGAGAGAACCTACGTGTAAAACATATAACAGTTGAAAATATTCAAAATAATGAGTTTTGCCAGTTGAACCTTTATAAAGAAGTGAAGTGATCAGTCCCACTAACTTACTCTCTAAGGCACCAATTCTCAAAATGTGGTCCTGGGACCCTGTAGGGGTCCCACAGACACTTGTGGAGAATTCTCAAGGCCAAAACTATTTTCCATGATAATACCAAAACATTAGTTTCCACTCTCATTCTCTCATGAGTATATAGTTGAGTTTTTCAGGTGCTACATAACATAGCTGATAGTGTAACAATTTTAATACAGAAGCAGACATGAGAATCTATCAGTCTTCTGTTAAGGCAATCCGTTAAAGAGATTTACAAAAATGTAAATGCCATTCTTCTTGCTAAATTTTTGTTTGGACAAAAAGTTATTTTTTATAAAAATATATTATTGATGCTAACATGTATTGGGTTTATTATAATAACTATTATTTCTAAATGACCTGATTATTTTTTAAATATCTCAATTTTAATTTCGAATATGGTAAATGTACAGAACTAAAACCCACAGGAAAAAAACTATTTGGTGTCCTCAATTATTTTTAAGTGTAAAGACCAAAAAGTTTTAAAACCAATGCTCTTAAGTCTCCAAGTAAATACTAACACAGGATACTCATTAGGCACTTTACTAGTGAGAGAAGTCTCTGTCTTTTTAAAAGGTCACACATTTGAGTATAGTTGTTTCTCCTCTCTCAGCTCCTTTATTTAGAAATAAATTATCATAAGCCATCCTTATTTGAAACAGAGATCATTAGTTCTTAACATCTGCTTGTGTGTGTCAATTATATACCTGGATGGAAGAAATGTTTTGAATTAAAGTAGTCTTATTCATTTAACATTCAACAAATATTTAAATGGTATCCACATAGTAAACTTACATTGTTACTACAAAAATTAGAAATCCAATTTAGTCTTTACATAAAACTTTCTTTTCTTCCTGTGAAAAATGTATCATTGTTTAGAAACTCTGGTTGTGTTTAAGAAAAATTATAAATAACTAGTTATAAAGCTCTCACAGCTTCCCATGGGATATCAATGCATAATGGGCAACATACAGAAAATTTTTCTTGGTAACTTAGCTGTAGCCACTGACCTATTCAGAACCTATTTAACTGGCTCTTACAAAAACAATTCCCCGTATTTAATATTCAGACATACAGTTTAATAGTCATAGACTGGTATCCTGATTATACAATTTCATGGTCAACTAACTCAAAGAATATGTAGAAGGAAACCCCTTAAGGATCTGAAAATGTCTTCCTTCTCAAAAAGGATATGAGAATTACTTGTTCTAGGTCTTTTCCTGAACTTTTGCCCCCCATATAGATTTGGTTTTATTGAATGTATCTCTTCCAAATGTTTATATGTTAGAGTACAGTAACATACTGTGTAACATCAACTCTTTAAAAAATCAAGTATGCATAGAAAGGCAAAGCATAATTAACCTCCATACTCCCACAACTGACATTAACTGTTAATATTTCATTTTTTTAAAGATTATAAATCCCATTTTATTCCCCCAAAGAGGGGGTACACTATCAACCACTATCTTGAGTTTAGTATGTACCTTTCCAGTCCCTTTCAAATGCTTTATATGTACACACACTCCCTCCAAAACCTAGGATTCCTTTGTGTATTTGCTAGTTTATAAAAACAATACCATGGCGTCTTGGGTTGAATAGTGTCCCCCAAAATTCATGTCATCCAAAACCTGTGAATGTGACCTTACTTGAAAACAGGGTCTTCATAAATATATAACCAAGATGAGGTCACAGTAGGTTACCATGGACCGTAAATCCACTATGACTGGTGCCCCTAGAAGAGGAGGTGAGACCCAGAACAGGCACCCACATGACAGAAGGCCACGACACAACAAACACATAGAAGCTGCAAGCCAAGGACACCAAGGACTGGCCGCCAGAAACTAAGAGGCAAGAGCTCTCTCCTAGGTCTTTCAGAGAGAGCATGGCCCTGATGACACCCTGCTTTTGAACTCCCAATCGCCAGAACTGCGACAACTAATTTCTGTTGTTTTTAGCCATCCAGTTTGCAGTAATTAGTTATGGCAGCTCTCGGACACTAGTACACATAGGTATTTGCGTCTTATTTTTTTTCACTCAATATGTTCTTGTAACCTCCCATGTTGATGCATATACGAAAATTAGTATTTACCACATATGTCAAATTCTGAGAGTACTAATCATTTCTTAAAATGAATACTTCTATGGTAATTAATAAATAGCTGTTGCCCCAAGCCACTCCCCAAGGACCTCCTGGGAGTTCATCAATTAACGTACAGCACACAATGAAGGACCATGGTTGATGCCATTCTTACTGGCTGATTTTGGTACTATACTAGTTAAATATCTGAATATCACCTCTACTTCATTCCATCTAAGCACTGAATAGTACTGTACCAATAGGCCACATTTTCTTGGGTCCACTCTTCTATTAATGGAAATTGGGGTTATTTCCAGTTTTTCCCCTAGTAAAAACAATGTTACAATGTAGATTCTTACCCTTACTATCTAAAATCTCACTATAGGATACTCAGAAAGCAGGGACTCCTTACTCTCCATATTTTCATACTCTGAACGTTAATTATCTAAATTCAGTCAGGAATCATATAAATTTTAAAAAGAAAAACCATCTGTAAAACACCCGTTTTAAGCCACCCATTTCTCAGTACTTAATGACTTCATAAGCAAGTCTCCAAGAGTTTGCGAAGAAGCAAAATTGCAAAGTCACTGAATAGCTCTTTTTTATAAAATAACTGTAGGTTTGGGTCACTATTAACTAAAAAGCACAGAGCAGCAGTGTTCATCACAGTAGCATGAGTCACAAGCAGGTATTTAACTTAAAATTACATTTTAATAAAATTAAAAATTCAATTCCTCAGTCACACCAGCCACATTACAAGTGCTACCTTCTCAGACAGCAGTTGGAGATTTCTGTCATCACAGAAATTTCACAGAAGTTAAAGAGCCTGGTATAAAGAACACCACTGTATCTATCACTGTTTTCTCAAATGTTAATATTTTGCTTCTGACGTCCTGAAGCCCCCTAGCCACTCCTCACTCATCCTATTCTCTAACCTCTGGCAGCCTGAATTTGATACTTCATTACCATGCAGATTTTTGAGATTTATTATTATCAATACATGCAGCTCTGTTTCATTCATTCTAGCTGTTCTACAGTATTTCATTTATGTTATCAGCTGTTCGCAATTTTTGAACACTACAAACAATGCTACAATGAACATTCTTTCAAATGAGCTCTTGTGAATCTCTGAAAAAGTTTGTCTTAGGACACAACCAGGAAATGGAATTGCTGGGAGGTAGAGTATTTACTTCTGCAGGTTATTTGAGGAATGTAAAAGGCCAGATTCCTTTCAAAAGCGGTTCTGCTCATTTATATAGTATATGAGAGTCCTCTTTCTCTAGATCCTTACCAATTCTTAACAGAGCTGGTAATTTCTGCCAAACTGATGAGTACAAAATATTTCAGTTATTTTAATTAGCATGATCCTGACAAATCATCAGGTTGAACATCCTTTAAAAATGTTTGCTGGTCATTCAGGTTTTATATTCTGTTTTTCTATTACTTTGCCCATTTTTCTATTGAATACTTTGGTTTTTCTGATTATGCTAATCTATCTTCCTGTCTATGGCTTGTTTCCACCTTTTTTTTTTTTTTTTTAAGATTTATTTATTTGACAGAGAGATAGAGAGCACAAGTAGGCAGAGTGGCAGGCAGAGGGGGAGGGAGAAGCAGGCTCTCTGCTGAGCAGGGAGCCTGATCCGGGGCTTGATCCCAGGACCCCGGGATCATGACCTGAGCCAAAGGCAGCCACTTAACCGACTGAGCCACCCAGGCGCCCGTTTTCACCTTTATTAACCATGAAAGTTTTTCATTTTAATGTTGTCAAATTTATTAGTGTTTTTATTCATGGTTTATACATTTTATGCTATGCTTAAATCCCTATCTTGAGTTCATAAAAATATCCTTTAATTTCTCTTTGGAGATTTTAAAGTTCAGCTTTTTATATCTAGGCCTTATTAACACAAGTGGAATTTGTCTTTGTATGTGGGGCAAAATCACCTAATTTTACTTTTCCTATTAGATAAGCCAAGCTCTCAATCTCAGCACAATTTACCTACTACTTCTGTCATACATTTGTGTTGCCATACGTGAGTTTGTAATTTCTGGACTCTCCAAAGTCTTTTTGTATTTATCTATTTTTTATTCCACTGTTAATGAAACACACTTAGTTACTAATGTTTTATAACTAGTCTTATCTGATAGAATAACTCCACACTGCTTTTCTTCAATAACTTTCTAGGCAAAATGTTCTTCCATATGATTTCAGGGACTGCAGGTGACACTTGAGCAATGCAGAGGTTAGGGGTACCCAACACCCCGCACAGCCAAAAATCCATCCAAAAGTCAAACTTTTGACTCCTGAAAAATTTACTTAGTGATAAGCCTACTAAGGAAGAGAAGATACATCTACAGTACTATATTTATTGAAAACATCCATGTATCAGTACACCCACACGGTTCAAACCTATGTTGCTCAAAGGTCAACTGCAGTTGATCAAGTCTCACAAAAACCTTGAGATTTTGATCAGGATTGCATTCAACATAATGATTAATTTGAAAGCAAAATTAACAACTCTGTCACTGAGTCTTCCTATCTGTGAACATGTATCTCTCTCCATTTATTAAGTCATATTTAATATCTTTCATTTAGGTAATTTTTGCCATAAAAAATGTTGCACTTCCTCTGTTACACTGACTCCCAAGTTCACTGCAGTTTTATTGCCATTATCAATAGTATCTCTAGATCACATTTTTGAAGATTTATTTATTTATTTTAAGAAAGAGCAGGGGTGGGGGGGGGGCAGAGAGGGAGGGAATCTCAAGCAGACTCTCTGCTGAGCATGGAGCCCGATGCAGGGCTCATTCTCATGACCCTGAGATCGCAACCTGAGCTGAAATCAAGAGTTGGACACTTCACTGACTGAGCCACCCAGGTGCCTCTCTAGATCACATTTTTGAAGTGCTTTGTTACTGGTGTGTAGAAATT
Source organism: Phoca vitulina (assembly GCF_004348235.1). Classification (NCBI taxonomy): domain Eukaryota; kingdom Metazoa; phylum Chordata; class Mammalia; order Carnivora; family Phocidae; genus Phoca; species Phoca vitulina. Next base: position 24,562,983 of record NW_022589730.1, on the reverse strand, counting down.
GTATTTGTTTTGTATATGGATCTCGGATTCAGAAGATTTGCTCAACTTTCCTAACAGTTCTAGTATTAGTATCTTGAATTTCCTATGTAGTTAATCACAACACCTGTAAATACGGACATTTAGATTTCCTCTCTTTTCAAGTTAAATGACCCTGTTTAGAGTTCTGATACAATGCTGAAGAGGAGTGGTAATACAGAACATCCTCTTTGCTCTGACTTTCAAGAAAATATTTCTAAAATTCTCCAAATGAGTATAATGCTTTTAACTATAGGTTTTTGTAGATACACTCTGTTAAGACAAGGAATTTCTTTTCTACCCTTATTTTATTGAGAACTCTGTTTTATCATGAATTGGTGTTGAATTTTATCAAATCCTTTTTCGGTATCTATTGAGATGATTGTATGGGTTTTCTCTCTTAAATTAGTAAGTTACATTGAGAGATTTTCTAATATTAAACTACCCTTGCATTCCTGGAATATTGTTATTGACATAGATATATTCTTTTTGCTACCTTGCTTTATTCCATTGTATGATATTAGATTTATAAGCTTTATGATTACATTTATGCCACTTATTAAATTGTTGTCTCTCAACTCAAGATCCACCTTTATCAAATTTTCCTTTATCAAATTTTGATAAATTTGGTATCAGGATTATGCTGCCTCATAAAATGAGTTGGAAAGATTTCCCTTTTTTCTACTCTCTAGATGAGCTTGTATACGACTGGTGTTATTTCTTCCTTCAGTTTTCGGAAGAATTCTTAGGTAAAATCAGCTGGGCCAACAATTTTCATTTAGGATGATTTTATATTACAAAGTCAGTTCCTTTAAAAGAAACAGGACTATTTTGATTTTTTTTCTATTGTGAGCTTTGGTTAAGTTTTTTTCTGGGAGTGAAGGAAATTTGTCCATTTCACTCAACACTTAAATTTTATAACATAAAATTACTCATAGTATCCTCTGAACATTTTTTAATATCTGTAGGATCTGTCCTGATCTCCTATACATTCTCAGTAATAGACATTTGTAACTCTTTCTCTTCTTGATCATCTTTCTGGGGGTTTATCAATCTTATGAATTTTCATATATTTTGCTTATAGTAACAAAGTAGAAAGATTTAAAATCAAAGATCTAAGCTTCTACCTAAAAAAAAATCTCGAAAAAAAAAGAGCAAGTTAAAACTTCAAGTAAGAAGAAAGGAAATAAAAAGTAGGAATTAATAAAATAGAAGAAAACAGAAAAAAAGTCAATGGAATCCAAAGTTGGTCCTTTGAGGGGTGCCTGGGTGGCTCAGTTGGTTAAGCACCTGACTCTTGGTTTTTGCTCAGGTCATGATCTCAGCGTCCTGGGATCAAGCCTTGCATCAGGCTCCCTGCTCAGCAGGGGGTCTGTTTGTCTCCCTCTCTCTCTGCCCCTCCTCCCACTTGTGTGTTCACTCTCTCTCTAAAATAAATAAATAAATCTTCAAAAAAAAAAAAAAGTTGGTCCTTTCAAAAGAGGAAGGAAGGAAGGAAGGGAGGAAGGGAGGGAGGGAGGGAGGGAGGGAGGGGAGGGAGAACAACCCTCTTGCCAGAGGTAGAATAAGACAGAAATGATACATATTCCAACATTAAGAATAAGAGCAATAACATCTCTATGGCTAGTGCAGATATAAAAAGGTTAAGAGGAAAAAAACAGTAATAAGACAAAAACACTAGTAAGTAAAAAAAAAAAATTATGGACAACTTTACAGGAATAAATTCAATACTTTAGAAGAAATGTACCAATTCCTTGAAAGACACAAACTATCAAAGCTCAAAACTTAACCAAATATGGGGCGCCTGGGTGGCTCAGTCATTAAGCGGCTGCCTTCGGCTCAGGTCATGATCCCAGAGTCCTGGGATCGAGCCCCACATCGGGCTCCCTGCTCAGCGGGAAGCCTGCTTCTCCCTCTCCCACTCCCCCTGCTTGTGTTCCCGCTCTCCCTGTCTCTGTCGAATAAATAAAATCTTAAAAAAAAAAACAAAACAAACTTAACCAAATATATATAAAAAGAGAATATATCATGGCTAAGTGCAATTTATCCCAGGAATGTAAGGTTTATTCAATATTCAAAACTTAATCAGTAATGCACTACATTAACAGACTGGGAAAAAAATCCATGTGATTCAGCATATATAAAGAAGCCTTACAACTCAGTAATAAAAGAAAAACCCAATTTTTAAAAAATATTTTATTTATTTACTTGACAGGGACACAGAGAGAGAGGGAACACAAGCAGGGGGAGTGGGAGAGGGAGAAGCAGACTCCCCGCTGAGCAGGAAGGCGGATGCGGGACGTGGGGCTCCATCCCAGGACCCTGGGATCATGACCTGAGCCAAAGGCAGACGCTTAACGACTGAGCCACCCAGGCACCCCAAAAACCCAGTTTTTTAAAAAGAAAGTATGGCTATACAAAGTCAACACAGGGACATCCCTGTGGTGATGGAAATGTCTTGTATCTTGACTATGTCAATGCCAATGTCTTGGTTGTGATACTGTATTACTGTTTTGCAATTACAGTTGTCACTAAGGGGAACTAGGTAAAGGGTACATGAATTCTATTTTTCTTAAAACTACAATTAACTTGGGGCACCTGGGTGGCTCAGTCGGTTAAGAGTCTGCCTTCGGCTCAGGTCATGATCCCCGGGTCCTGGGATGGACCCCCACGTCCCGCATCCGCCTTCCTGCTCAGCGGGGAGTCTGCTTCTCCCTTTGCCCCTACACACCACTTGTGCGCACTCTCTCTCTCAAGTAAATAAAAAAAAATCTTTAAAAAAAATTAAAATGAACTTTTTAAAGTATAATTTTTTAAAATAGGGAAAATTTGGAAAGATACTTCACAAAAGACAATATATAAGCACATGAAAAGTACATGAAAAAATGCTGATCATCACTGGGTATGAGGAAATGCAACTTCAAGCCAAAATGAGATACCAGAATCTATTTCATGGACAATTAGATCCACAGCTAATAATTCCATGTAGAGAACTTTGGTAGAAACATTTACTTACTCATTTTTACTATTACATATGGAAAGGAAAAGAATAAAAATAAACAAAGGTCAACAAGAAAGTCAAATTCTAGAGGGAAAAAAAAAGATTTAAATACCTGAATTTGAAACGTCATCTGGAATATCCTGAAGTCCTTATGGAACTGAGCCTGAATATGAACAAACCTAACGCCTTCCCTATCTTACCATCACCATTTTGGCAGTCAGTAAAGTTTACAGTCAGTAAAGTTTAATTTTAAATTAAGTCAGTAAAGTTTAATTTTAATGCAAACTCCTATGCTAACTTTAATTACCAAATATAATACTTTTTCGTAAAGTATAGAAAGCAATATAATAAAAAAGTGTAGCCATCCTTGAATTTTGTCAAATCTTAACATATTTTGTCATATTTGCTTCAAAGTTCTTTTTGGTGACTTCTTGTTTTATTTTGTTTTCCATGCTGTTGAAGCAAATACAACATTACAGACATAGGTAAAGACCCGCCGTGTACCCTTCCCCATTTTCATTCCCCTTTCTTAGTCTCCAGATGTTGGCCTCTGCATGCTCTAAACAATTTCAATATTACCAACAGTGATGTTGGATGACCATTAATAAGCATGTACTCTCTGTGCAAAAGTACAAGTCTTCCTATACAACCTTGGAGTGGAACTGCGAACTTATGGTGAGACACAACTTCAGTTTTATTACTGTCTCTTCAAGCTAAACACACACCTGCCCTTGACCCTGCAATTCTACCTTAGGTGTACACTCAAGAGAATGAGTGCCTATGTCCGCCGACGTACAAGTGTAAAAATGAGCACAGCAGTCTTATCAAACATAGTCCCAAACTGGGAAAAAAAGCAAGTATCTACCACCAAGACGATGGATAAATATACTGTGGCATATTCATACAGTGGAATAGCACCGAGCAATACAAAAGAACCAACCAATGATGCAATAACACAGGTAAATCTCAACAACACTATGATGAGTGAAAGTCAGAATAGTGGTTCACTGATTGGCTGTGGGGTACTGGCCAGGAAAAGGCATTTCTGTTATGTTTGGGAAATGTTCAGTAACTTGATTTGGGTGGTAATAACACAGGTAGAGACCTACATAAAAACTCCTAAATTGTACCTTCAAAATTTGTGCACATTTTATACTTCAATTTAAATGTTTCTAAAAATTATATTGGTTTTTGTTTCTTATTAAAGATAAATGCTATAAAAATGAGAAAATCAGTACTAATATTTTCTCTCTGGTGGTACTTTGCTAAACACAAGAATCAGGAAATTTGTATGTTTTATCTTCTTTCTACCGTGTCAAGGTTCACTAAATCTTAGTTGAAATGATGGTCACACCATGTAAGAGACAAAAAAAGTTTTAATGGAACATCATCAGAGAAGAGTAAACATGCCACAAAAACCCTATTGAAGACAAGAAAAAAAAAGTTTGTATCCTGTGAAGAGTGAAAGCCCTAGCCCCTTCCTCCACTAGACACCCCTCAGCAGGAACACTGGAAGAGCCCCCTGTGAGAAACTGATCAGCCCAAAAGAAAAGGCCTACAGAGAGCAGAGTGCCCAGAGAAAGAGACCATGTAGAGCAAGTTAAAATCAAGTAAGTCCTGCTCACACACAGAACTTACAATCAACTTTTTAGTGCCTTACCTCTAAATAAACATTGATCACCAAACATTTGAGTTAAGCCTCCAACATGGCCGAAGACAGAAGCCAAAGAAGAAAATGAAACTAAGAAGATATGCAATGTATTTTAATATATTTAGAGGGAATTTTCAGTTCTGTTGAAGTATGGGAGCTGAATTAGTGACTGGTACATGAATAAAAAAACTGGGCAATCGTGTGCTACAGAAAAACCAAAACACGAACAAGAAAGGAAGTGCAATTATCATACATTACATAGCTGAGCTAAGAATACTAGTTAATCATAATCATGAAAAAGCTGAGTTCTCAAGCTGAAAATGGTAATAAAATGGAAGGAGGGGAAAAGTCTACGTGTGGAAAGGGGGCTGGGAACCCAAGGAAACAGGAATTGATGTGCAGGAAGGAGAGTTAATTATGACTTATTTTCCATTTCAGGAAGAGAACAGTTAATATCTAAATCTGGAAAATCAAGAAATAACAAAACAAGCATGTTATTTAGAAACATGGACAGAGTTAAGAGCATTGGTCTTTGGGGAGTGGGAATCAGGTGCAGGATAGACATGGGATGTACTATGGTGCATTAAAACCTAGTACTTCTATAAAAGTTTTAAAACAATGTGTACATGTGTTGGGGCACCTGGCTGGCTCAGTCAGTGGAGCATGTGACTCCTGATCTCATGGTTGTAAGTTTGAGCCCCACATTGGGTGTAGAGATTACTTAAATATAAAATCTTTAAAAACACCCAGAAACAAAACTACATACATGTGTTACTTTGACATAAAGAAAATACAAAGAGGAAGATAAAAATCAGCGTGGGGTTGGAACTCACCCACAAGACTAAAATTGAAAGAGTTAAATTATGTTACATCGTTTTCAAAAACATAAAACAATTTCTCAGGCTTCTTCTCTTTATTCCCTATTCCTTCACTTACTCTGTATACAATAGGCAAACTTGTTGGACAATTCCTGCCACAACTAAAAAGGGGAAATGAAACAGAGAGGAAAAATGAACTCAGTGGCAGCAAAAACATTTGCCTCAATTACTGAAGAAAACATTTTGACAGTTTTTAACAGTGATTAATAGTCATTCAGAAAAAAAGCACTTAAGTCAGAAGACAGACACACCATTTTCTAAGTCAGGTTCTTGTGTTCTACCAGAAGGAAAAGAAGGAAGAAATGCTAAGGCTGCAGTAAATCTTGCAGAGGGACCTGACTATTCTGTAACTCTGAGACTCTAAGCAAAGTAATGGTAACTTACCACTTCGTGAATGGATCTATTAAAGCCATCGTCTTCTGTAAGGATCAATAATATTATAAGGGCCATATACACATGGTGTGAATTTCTTTCTTCGACATGATACAGAATCTCAAGAATTGGTAAAACCTATCAAATAGAAATTTTAATTTACATTTCAATTACTTTATTATAAGATCAATGTTTTCAATCTTTATGCTTTTATTATGCACTCTGTTTTAATTTCATAGTTATAGGTTTCTTTAAAGGAAAAAGAAAACCACACAAACCAGCATATGCCTGAAGGTACTTTCCCCATGTATAGCTCAGATACCAGCAGAGAAAACAATCACCCTGTATGAAGGTCTGCCACCACGTAAAGAATGGGTCTGCAGAGACCATTTAGGCCAACATGTGACACTGAGTAGAAGCAGGTCTGCCTCCAGCCTAGCAGGAATTTATACACAAGAAGGTATTCTTACAAACACTAACGTGTCAAACATTACCTTAAGAGGAAAGATTGTAGAATAAAATTATTAACAAAATCAAAATCAGATCAGCACAGTAAATTTCCTACCAATAACACATTTTCTAATCGTAGTCTCAATATTATAGAATAAAGGCAAAAAGACAGATAAGGACATCAGTTGAGACAATATCAAAATAATCTATATGAGAAATTAAAAACAAAAATAAGCATATAACCCTCCACCCCACTCCAAAAAAAACCCAAAACAAAACCTTTTAAATTTTTACTGGTGTATGTCATCACATACAGATGATTGTTCCCTGTATATTCTTATGTACCAACATCCTTAACCATAGAACTTTCTAGAACAGGTGGTGTCATAGGCTTTCTGCTTACTGCCATCATTTCCCCTAGGATACATCATGCTCAGAATTGTTTCTGCTTATTCTTACTCACCCCTCAGTAAATAAGCCATCTCCAAGTTTTTACTCACATGAGCAGTACACTGTTACATCCAATTTTACTATTTAAAATAACCAATGTTTTCCACATATAGCTGTGTGCAGACAGGTTCGTGCATCATGTTTTTTGTCCTTAGGGTCACTTTGACATAGAACGTACTCTTCAAATGAATTCTAACATTCCATGTTAACTCAATATTTTACCTTTAACACTGACAAAATGGCCACCAAATGCTGGTGAATCCTGCTGTCAACCTGTAAAAACTGGTACAGAGGGAACGTTCCTATTGCCACCAGCAAGCTGCTGCCTATTTCAGGGATGTTCACAATTCTATTAATGTATAAATAACCCACAGGTATCTCTATAGTGTGTATTTCAATTATAATATTAACACCTTGGTGAGGTAAGGTTACTTTTCCACTCATAGAAACATTTTTGTTTACACATTAGTCATAAATGGAAATCCGTGATTTCCTACGGGAGTTTTTCACTCACATAATAAAGGACAGTGCGCATGTAAGTTGCTGTCTGGCACAGGTAGCCTAAAATAACTCTAACACTCCCAGAATTGAGTTCAGGCAGACCTCAAGCCTAAGCCTGCCGAAGGGATGGGACGCGTGGGAAACTGCGCTTAGCCGTGTTCGTCAGGAACTTGCCGCGACTGGGACTATAGGCTACAGGAACTCGATGGGTGGACACTTAGCATCTGAAAAGAACCACGAGGGTATAAATATCTTGAGAATGGCGGGCGGTGCTTCTTGAAGGACTCCATCAGGCTGGATCCTGGGCAGGGAAAGACCCGCAGGACAGGGAAGCTGGTCCTGCTGCTGTGCTCTCTGCTCTGCGGCAACATCAACACGTGCGCGGTCTCCCACACTGCAAACCTCACACCCCTGTCTGTGCCTCGTGGCAGCTCCCCGTCAATCTCTCAAGCATCACCTTTGCAACCAGCCAAACGTACTTACCCCTCCTGAGAAAAGAAACGGCTCTTCAAAAGATTAAACTATACTAAAAGCATGAACTGTGTAGTGTGATACTTACAAGATTTTCCATATCTGTGCGAGCCAACATGTATGTTCTAACATTACTATTCTGATGGAGCAACGTGTACAAGAGGAGAGTTGCTTGGTCAGATGTCTGCTGTTCACACAGAGCTGTGTACAAACTGTTGAAGTTAATCTGGAAAGTGTGTGGAATTGATGAGGGGAAAGGACTGCTATCTGGAACACACAAACCACAAAATTTTTAAAATATTATGTCAGTATTTTCTGGACCGGGCCTTCTGTAAATAATAAGAACACTGTTAATGTGTACAATTCAATTCCCATTAACTTTGTATGTCACTACATTTCTGGTTCAAAATTTCAATTTATATTTTAAATTTTACTTAAAGAACTAAACTAATGTAAAGCATGGTGACTAGAGTTGATCACACAACTATGTAACTGAAATTTGCCGAGACAGTAGAACTGAAATGTTCTTGCCAAAAAAAAAAAGCTGGGACAGTTTATTTCTCTGTACTATCTAAACCAAGGCTTTCCAATGATTATAAATCTATGTGCAAATACCACTTGAGAGTAACTTTTTATCTTTAAAAAGCCAAATATTAAAAAAGCAACTAAACTAAGTCACATACTTCAACTTTATTATGATTTTTGCATTTATATAGCTGAATTAAGCTGGTTTTAAGAACACAGGAGCTTATATAAACAGAACTACGGGCCCAGGCCAAAAGTGCTCTAACAGATATAAACATGACATCTTACATGTTCTGTTACCAAAATAAATGACCACCAATCCTAAATAAAAAATATTGAGACAAAGAATACAAAAGTTTCTACATAAAACAGAAAATCCTCTTGTAAGGGTTAAAAAGAAAAAAGGACTTCAAGCTGAGTTAATTTTTTTCAAATGAATAACTATGGCTCATTCACCAATGTCACTAATCCATTTATGAAGAAAATAGCTAGGATAACATCATAGCAGTTAGCTAGTTTTATTTTTTTAATTCTTATTTTTATTATTTATTTAGTTAGTAAGTAAACTCTACCCTCAACGTGGGGCTCGAACTCACGACCCTGAGAGATCAAGAGTTGCACACTCCACTGACTGAGCCAGCCAGGCGCCCGTAGCTAGTTTTAAAGTATTATCAGCATCAGTATGTTCAGCATTAGCTTCCACAGTAGGATACATCAAATTTCAAACAACTACCGGAAAATGTATATAATTTCTTGGTAAACCTTTTTTAAAAACAGAGTCACTAGCATGATGAAGCCCATGTGGGAACACTCCTGATACTGCAAAACGGACAGTGCCCTTTCCTACCAATTAACTGGACTTGCTTAGACACTGAAGTCAGCAAAGTTAGCAGGCCAAAAGGGAGGGAAAGACAGGTCAACAGACTTGGAGAAAAGTATAATCTTATCAGATAAGACACCGGAACATGACAGCACAATGAGTTGATATTTTAGTACCTTTAATATCTTAAAAAGAACCAAGATTAAAAAAAAAAAAAAAACAGAACCACTAGCAAAAAATAAAAATTTTAAAAACACTGCTTTAGCATGTCCAAAAGCTTTACTCATGAAAAAGAAATGTGTGTCAACACAATCTGATTGCACAGTCCCATAACCTCTCCGATTCTTCTAAACTGTACATTTGTGAGAATTATCTTAAAAAGGCTTCAATTTTACTGCAAAGTGCCCTCACTTTTCCTCCTACATTTAAAATATAGGTTAAATTGGGGCGCCTGGGTGGCTCAGTCGTTGGGTGTCTGCCTTCGGCTCAGGTCATGATCCCGGGGTCCTGGGATCGAGCCCTACATCGGGCTCCCTGCTCAGAGGGGAGCCTGCTTCTCCCTCTCCCACTCCCCCCCTGCTTGTTTTCCCTCTCTCGCTGTCTCTCTGTCAAATAAA
>NW_022589730.1:24484105-24553132 GCF_004348235.1 Phoca vitulina | reverse complement strand
AAAAAAAAAAAAAAAAAAAAAACACCAAAATAATAAAATACAGGTTATTTTTTCAATCCTAACACTGTATTTTTGACAGTTCTAAAAATAATTGTTTTATGTGACTAACTTATTTTTGCAAAGGATGGTGAAAGGAAGCATTGCATGTAATCTGTGAGTGCGAAAAGGACTACAGCATCTACACAACACTCAGTGGAAGAAGATTCTGGAAGCGAAGTAACCTGTTCACCCAGCTGTATTATACACGGCTGCAAATGTTGTGCGTATCCATAACATTTAAATATTACTAGCTAAGAAGTCCTATGAACTAGTTATTATACTGACAGCTTTACATGTACTAGCCCTTATTTTAATGCATACAATGATCATGTCATCATTTTGATCAGTTTCACAAAGGATGAAATAAAGGCTTGGAGAGATTAAGTTTGCCAAGATCAGCCCCAAGTAAAACAAAGATCAGCCTCTGTTGGCATCACTACATTATACTGCTTCTTAAAATTATAGCAATAAAATAGTGACTCTGTACTATGATAAAAACCCACTTAATTTTTATAAGAACCCTGTGAGGTAGGGATTATAACCCCTGCTTTACAGATAAAAACACTGGTCTTTAAAGAATAAAAACTGGGATATGAACCCAAGGCAGTCTAACCCTAAAGTCAATGTTCAGAATCATTGCACCCAACAATCCACAAAAAAGATGGCTATCCCAAAACGGTTCAACCCTACATAGTAACATCTGGCCTGAGCATCAAAAGTGACAATAAATACCATATACAGAACATCAGGCTGTGTTGTAAAATGTGAGCTAATCATTTTAAAACCTTACCTTGCGTGGTACTTATACAAATCCTATTAGGTGATGTTATCCCCATTTTATAGACAAAGCCAGTGAGGCCTGATGTTAAGCAAACTGTAGGAGGCCTCACAGCTCTGAAGTGATAGAAGTGTGGTGTAAACTTAGGTCTGCTTGACTCCAAAACTTGCTTTCTTAACCAGTAAGCAACAATGGAATAGTAATGGGAATAGGAAAGTACTCTCAGATACGTGAGTTTTCACTTTTTATCTATGAAATTGTTAGAGACTCCCTATTATTGTTTTCCCCTACAAATAATAATACCAGAGTTGGCAAAGGTACCCCCAACTGGCTCATGCACTATTGTGCATGCACTATAGTGCACTCATGCACTATTAAAAAACATGCATAAGAACTCTGGAAAGGAACATGGCAACACGTATCAGAAGCCTTAAGAATGTTCCTATCCAATAACTTCACTTCTTACCCATCTTAAGTATACTGGTATTCCATAAATCTTGAAAATCTAGCTACTGTATTAATTTGGCCTACAGAGTATAATCCCTTTTTTTTTTTTTTTAATGGGGTGTAATCTTTTGATTAGAGATTATTCTTTCAACATGGAACTAACTACTCAAGCTCTACTTCAGGGCAAGTTAGAGCCCACAGACAAGCCCATCACTTGTTTTGGAAATAAGTTTTAGTGGAAACCAGCAATGCTCATGTCCTTATTATCTATGCCTGCTTTTGCACCAGGATAGTACAGGTAAGAGGTGGTGACAGACAACACATGACCCCACAAAGCCATCTGTCCCTTTGCAGAAAAAGTTTGCTGAGTTCTAATTTTTAGTTCTATAAAACTCTAACTGGAATACAGACTTTAAATGAAAAACTTCCAACCACCTATCATTTGGAGTTTTCTGGTTAGTTCCTATCCCTAATAGGTAGGACAGGCCGATCTAAATTAAGCAAACTTAAGCTGGCTTTGTTATCTCTAGATAAAAATGTAAATTTAAATGGATATAAAGAACCACAGCTCTCATCTAAGATTCATCTGACCTTCCTGTGAATACAGAGGAGTCTAAGTTTTCCTCATCTTTAACCAATATGAAAATATACAATTGAGAGTCATTTCCACAACTATAAAACAATAAACAATATGGATAAGCAATACCCTCTTTCCTCATTAGAAAGATATTCAGGGGCGCCTGGGCGGCTCAATTGGTTGAGCATCTGACTCTTGATTTCAGCTCAGGTCTTGATCTCAAGGTTGTGAGTTCGAGCCCCGTGTTGGGCTCCACGGTAAGCGTGGAAAAGGCAGGGAGAGAGGGAGGCAGGGAGGGAGGCAGGGAGGGCATGAACGAAGTACCACAAACCTTGTGTATTCTTAAAGGACATAATGGCCTGTCTGTAGGGGTTTGGAGCATCTGCAGCATCGGTCAGGTTGGCCAGCACGAGCAGAAGCAGGAGACTCTGGTTGGCCAGAGGGGAAGCAAGTTCTGGAGAGGCAGCTGCTTTGCTGCCCACGCCACCCAGCGTGAAGACAGTCCAGAGGCCAGCTTGAGAAGAAAACACACAGTTAAGATGTGCTGGGACTATTAAGATGGATATACATACTTCTGTACGATATTCTATACTTTTTAATAACACTCTTTTCAATTATTAAAGTAAAACAAGTTCATTATTTGAAAATTCTCATATTGCCAAAGGATATAAAATTTTTTAAGACTACCACTCCCTACTCCCATAATTCCACTTCTACTTCCCATAGATAACCACTATTAAGTTTCCTACATCTTTCTAGATTTTTTTAATATATCAAAACATCTACATAATTATAACAACATTTCATGTACAATTTTATACCAATATATCTGAAAACATAAGCAAAATACTAAAATATCTAGGAAGATACAAAATGCCAAAATTGGCCAAAGACAAAAATCTGAATGGACAAATTACCTTAGAAGAGTGGGAAATGGAGTCAAAGAGCTAGCAAATCAAGTCCAGATGTTTTATAAGTAAGTCTACCGAGCCCTCCCAGTACAAACAATTCCCATATTATATAAATAGCTCCAAAGTACAAAACAAGAGGCATATTTACACAACTCATTTGACAAAGCCTGAAAAATCTCCCTGATACAGAAACTGAATAACGACTGCATTTAAAACAAGAGGGAGAAATGCAAAGAGATTTTTAGATAGACTCAAACAAAAGCAGATGAAATCTCACAGAAAAATTTGTTAAAAGAACAAATGCATCACGATCATGAAAGTTTTGTCTCTGAAATGCAAGAACTGTTCATCGTTCTAGAAATGTATTGATTTACAGGCATACCTCAGAGATATTGCAGGTTTGGTTCCAGACCACTGCAATAAAGCGAATAGTATTGTGATAAAGTAAATCAAATGAGTTTTTTGGTTTCCCACTGCATATAAGAGTTATGTTTACACTATATTGTAGTGTATTAAGTGTGAAAAATAGCATTATGTCTAAAAAACCAATGTACATACCTTAATTAAAAAATACTTCATTGTTAAAAAATGCTAACCATCATCTGAGCTTTCTGCTAGTTGTAATAACTGATCACAGATCACCATGACAAATATTAATGAAGAAATTTGAAATATTGTGAGTATTACCAAAATGTGACATAGAGATACAAAGTGAGCAAATGTGGTTAGAAAAATGGGGCCAATAGGCTTGCTCGATGCAGGGTTGTCACAAACCTTTAAAAAAAAAAAAAAAAAGGCAGTACGTGCAAAGCACAATCAAACAAAACACAGTAAAATGAGGTATGCCTGTATTTCTAGTCAGTTTAAAAAGATAGAGGGAAAGATGATCTAGCCAACTTTTAAAATTAAACTTAAAACCTATTAAGAATTCTTACAAGCTAGAAAAGTAAAGTAACCTCTTTCAATTCTAAAACCTTTCTAATCAGAAATCCACAGTGGTCACACACTGGAAGAACTCCCATCAATATCACCAACATCACCATCATACTACTGGTGCTCCAAGCAAAAGCGTTAAGGCAAGGGGGAAAAAAACAGACCTTCTCCCCACCCCCCCAAAAAGGAAAAATTTTTCATTATTTGCAAGCAACCTGATTGTGCACTGTCCAATAGAGTAGCCACTAGCCACCAGCCACTGTGGGAACTGGGCACCTGAAATGTGGTTAGCCCTAAATGCATTTTGCTGTAAGTATAAAATACTGAATTCTGAAGACTTAATACAAAAGTAAAAATTTTGCACTAATTTTTTTTAATATTGATTCCATGTTGATATTATAGTATTTTCGACATATTACATTAAAGAGTATTGTTAAAATAAACTTCAGCTGTTTCTTTTTACTTTTTTAATACAACTACTAGAAAATTATAAATTACATATGTGGTTTGCATCTAGGCTCACATTTTTATCAGACAGAGCTTCCCTAGGACATCAAGAGAATCAACATACACTATTAGAACTAATAGGTTTTGGTACAGTTCTACGACTAAAAAATCAACATAAAAAAAGTCAAAAACCCACCTACACACAAGCAATAAATAACTACAAAGTCCAATCACTATAGCAACAAACCCAATAAACTCTTTAAGAATCAACACAAAAGAAGTATGTAAGACCTTCAGGCAGATAACCACAGACTTTGAGACTGAAGGCCATATAAGATCTGAATTAATATATAGATACAACATATTTCTGGACAAAAAGGCAATACCACAAGGGGACCTGGGTGGCGCAGTCAGCTGAGTGACTGACTGTTTTAGCCCAGGTCACGATCTCAGGGTCATGAGACTGAGTCCCATGTTGGGCTCTATGATCAGCATGGAGTCAGCTTGAGATTCTCTCTCCCTCTCCCTCTGCCCCTCCCGCTCATGCTCTCTCTAAAATAAATAAATAAATCTTAAAAAAAAAAAAAAAAAAAGGCAATACTGCCAAACTGCCCCTCAGTTAATCTAAAATGCAATACAACCACTATCAAAATGCCAAGAGGAATTTATGCAATATTTTGTAATACAGAACAAATAAAGTATTGCTGGATATAAAAATACATAGGAAACAGTTTTTTTTTTTTTTAAGATTTTATTTATTTATTTGACAGAGAGAGAGAGACAGCAAGAGAGGGAACACAAGCAGGGGGAGTGGGAGAGGGAGAAGCAGGCCTCCCGCTGAGCAGGGAGCACGATGTGGGGCTTGATCCCAGGACCCTGGGATCATGACCCAAGCCGAAGGTAGACACCCAACGACTGAGCCACCCAGGCGCCCCAGAAACAGTTTTTAAGAAGGACTAACCTGGGGAGGAATGTTCCTGATTAAACAGCAAGACTTTTATAAAGGTGAAGTCATTTAAAAGTGTGATATTGGCAGTAGACAAATTAGTTTGATGGACCAGAAATGAGTTCAAGTTCAGAAACAGAACCACATATATTTGAGAATTAACCTTATAATACAGGTAGTATTCCAAATCAGTGAGAAAAAAACAAAATTCTAGAAATGCCTCTGGGACAAGAGAATTTAGTCATTTCCCCAGTATTTAATTATAAAAGTATGTGTTTAAACCTTGAGTTGAGAAAGCCTTTTTCTTATATAAAAAACAAAATTCAAGAAGATAAAAAGAACAGTAATTTGACTAGTTAAAATATTAAGTACTTAGATGTGATTAAATACATCCTAAACAAGTAAGAGAAAAGAAGTATCTGCAACATACAAAACAGAAAAAGATATTTATTTTAAAAAGAGACCTCCTGTAAATCAGTAAAGAAAGCCAACAATCCGAAATAAAAGTGGGAACTAAAAATTCAAAGCAATAAAGAGAAATTAATGTGATAATAAGATCATCCAAGAAAACAAAAATTTTTTTAAAGATTTATAACACATAGATTGGTAATGGTATACAGAAAATCACCAACAGTGAGAAATAAGGTGGTACCAGATTTTTGAGGGATATTTGGCAGTTCTCATTGAAATTAAAAATGCACACCCCCATCAACCCCGCAATTCTTTTTTCTTATACTAGAGAACACTTGAACAGGCACACAAAGAAGCATGTATTTAATATTGTTTATAAATGTCAGGTAACAGAAACAATGTAGATGTTAACCAACAGTAAATGTTTACAATAAGCTGTGGTTTATCTATACTATGGAATACAGTATGAGTTAAGATATCCACGTATTAACAAGGAAAGATCTCTAAGATATACTAAGTAAAAAAAAAAAAAAAAGGCAAGCTGCAGGAAAACTGAAGTAATAATTTAAAAATTACCCACCAAAACCACGTGTGTGTGTGTGTGTGTAAATATTAAAAACAAAAACAAAAAACAGGAAGGACTCCAAAAAACAGACTCTTAACTACAGAGAACAAAACTGATGGTGGCCAGAGAGGAGATGGGTGGGGGATGGGTGCAATAGGTGAGGGGGATTCAGGACTGCACTTGTTGTGATGAGCACTGAGCCATGTACAGGATTGCTGAATCATTATACTGCACACCCAAAACTAATAGGACACTGTCTGTTAACCATACTGGAATTAAAATTAAAATTAAAAAAAAAACAGGAAGGACGAAGT
Organism: Phoca vitulina; assembly: GCF_004348235.1. Lineage (NCBI taxonomy): Eukaryota > Metazoa > Chordata > Mammalia > Carnivora > Phocidae > Phoca > Phoca vitulina. The sequence continues at coordinate 24,546,764 of NW_022589730.1, read as the reverse complement.
GTACACCATATTGGTAACAGAAATCATCTCAAGCATGTAATTCAAGAAAGACTTTTGCTTTATTTGTATAATATTTTTGTAAGAAGAATATAACCATTTAGTTCTTTAAAAATAAATGTAAAACAATAAAATTAAACAGAACAATACAGACTCCATGGGTAAATGATTATGTAGAACATGGAAAAACTTCATCAATATATCATTAGGTGAAAATGCAAATCACAGAACAGTATATATGCACCCAAATAATACGCCCCACTTGTTTTTTAAAAACTGTAACGATACATCCGTCTGCAGGTAAGGGCAGCCACAGGTGCCTGGCAGGGTGCACTGCTGACTGCAGTTAGCTCTGATCGTGGGCAAGAGTGAAGGGGACCTGAGGAGTCTCTTACTTCGTCCCGTGTTTATTCAGCTGACTCTCCCACAACATGGACGTGTTCAAGCACAACTTTCAGTTAGAAACATTAACAAAAGAAGTGAGGGAAGGAAGAAAATTCCTGGTCACCAACCCCAGAAAATGTGATGCAGTACACGCTTGCGATAGGACTGTTATTTTTAAAAAGCACCTTCTGACAATTTTGGAGGGATAAACGCCAATGCGTGAACACTGAGTAGACCTGGGGTGGTGGTAATGGGCGTGATATTTTAGTCTTTGTACTCGTCTAGTTTTTTTTTTATTACTTATTACATGGGCAGATGGCATTTGTAAAGAACACCTTTGTTAAGGAAATTAAATGCTTTTGTGAAGAAATTTTAAATAGATGGCAAAATAAGCAAAACTGAGAAATGTTATTTTTCCTCAACTAACATAAGCAGATACTTTTAATTTCTTCTTGATGCCATCAACAGTTCAGAGTGAACATTTGTTCATTTCTAATATTTTACATTTTCTATTGAACACACCATACAAAACTACCATATGGATACCTAACAATTTATCATTTTTTTTTTAAGATTTTATTTATTTGACAGAGAGAGAGAGAGCAGCAGAGGGGAAAGGCAGAGGGAGAAGGAGAAGCAGACTCCCCGCCGAGCAGGGAGCCCGATGCGGGGCTCGATCCCAGGACCCTGGGATCATGACCTGAGCCGAAGGCAGACGCTTAACGACTGAACCACCCAGGAGCCCCAACAATTTATCATTTCTTACATGACTGTGGTCCTGCAAATCCCAAACTTTTTCCGTGAGTCACTGGAATGACTTTAATATTTACTCTGAAGAAGCTGTTATTAGGGGGCGGGGGAGGATAAATAGCCTTCCTGCCCAAGTTTTGGAGGTCCCTAAAAGTGTATACAGGGAAGCTCAAAGTGCAGAGCATATTCGGTATAAACCTCCAGTGTAGGCACAAGCAAACCTGAGGCCCAGCAAGAGAAGTTAGCTGAAGGATTTTTTTTTTTTAATGTAGGAAAGATTTTAAGATGATTGAGAAAGACAGAAGAAAAATTTCTGTTAATTACTGTGCTCCCTACTTTTCATTAGGAAAATTTGGATATTTGAATAAAAATTATCAACTACTAATTGATTACACATCACAAATTTAAATTTATTCAAAACAGTGTTCATGATAGAGTTGAAAAACTTGAAACATTTCTTAAGAAACTCCAATCATTTAAGAAAGTACAACCAGTCGCCAAGTATTATTTGCTTTGGGACTGATTTGTTGTTTATCTTAACATTATAAAAACTTTCCAGTCACTTCCTTCCACTCAGAGTATGCTCCGTGACTGTGTACCCCTACATCCACCACCTGTGTGTTCCAGGATCGCAAGCAAAGAAAAACACAATTAGGAAGTTCAATCTGCAAGAAAAATAATCACAGGGGCGCCTGGGTGGCTCAGTTGGTTAAGCAACTGCCTTCGGCTCGGGTCGTGATCCTGGAGTCCCGGGATCGAGTCCCGCATCGGGCTCCCTACTCGGCGGGGAGTCTGCTTCTCCCTCTCCCGCTTCCCCCCTCTTGTGCTCTCTCTCTCTCAATAAAATAAAATAAAATTTAAAAAAAAAAAAAAAAAAAAAAAAGAAAAATAATCACAAAGTGCGCTCCAAGGTAAAAGATAAGTGGTTTTTTTGCTTGTCTGTTTTTTGGATTCTCTTCAGAGCTGTGCATCTTCATGACTAGGAGAAATAAGAGCTGACTGCCACTGGACAAATTTCACAAAATTCTGAGGGCACCCCCCCTCACCCCCGGCTTCAGGTTTCCCCAAGCTGGCTGAGAAGCTGCATATAATGTCAAACTAACTCTTCATTGAGAAGCTAGCACAGCCCAGCCGGCCCCCACCACACACAGCCTCCTCCACTTCCCTGGTAAATATTACTGCTATGCTGCCTTTCCTTATAGGGAGAAAGGAGGCAGCCTGCCATTGCCTACATTGTAGTTTAAACTGGCCCATAATGTTGGACCAGAATTCTTCCAAAAGTTCGTTTCTTTTTGTTGATCCAAGCCTCTGATCTATGACCCAAGAATCTTAGTGGAATTGCATTTTCCTGTTGGCAAACAAAATTTCTCTCCACCAGAAAAATAAGGGAAAGTTACAGTATATTTCCTTCTGTTCTAAAAAAGCAAATTAAGGATGGTCTCCCAAGTTTTTTAATTGTATCCCTCAGGTCTTCCAAATAAACTCTTAAAATAAAATTGATCTAACTAAAAGTAAAAAGTACTGAAATTAAAAGAACAAATCTGGTGTTGCTGATTCAATTTTTTAAAAGCAATGACTCAAAATTATTTATCCTTAACAATAAAAATGTGAGGAAAATACAAAGTATGACAAACCGAAACATCAACAAAATAATTAAGGGAAAAAACCTCTCAACTGAAAAAGTGTTGAACTCAAGATTAAACATTATTTTATTAAGACAATGAAATTAAGGTAAATTACTGTTTTTTTATGTTACTAAACATGCTGCTTGCCAAACTAAATTGATTTCTTCTATCTAACAAATACATAACATTAATTATTCAACTGAAACTATACCAAAAAAAATAGTGATACTATATCATCTGTGGTTATAAAAACATGCTAAAAGGGTCACAGTCATACATTTGGGCCTGTAATATAACAAATCAGATATCAGGAAAGTATTAAGGAGAAAGCAGGTCAGCTGTGAGAAATATGTATGAAAGTTCTGCTAGAGACATTTCGATCAATACAGGTAAAAGACTATAATCAGTCAATAAGTACGCGGTAAGTACCTATTAGGGTGAGGCTCAATGCCCGTTACCAAAAGTACAAAGAATAAAGAAAATCACACTTGGCCTCTGAGGAAGTTAACAGCAAAAAGGGGAGACAAGCAAACAACCACAATCCAATTTTAATTTTTAATTTCCATAATGGTCTAACAGGAGCACCTGGATGGCTCAGTCAGTTAAGCGTCTGCCTTCTGTTCAGGTCATGATCTTGGGGTCCTGAGATTGAGCCCAGAATCAGGCTCCCTGCTCAGCGGGGAGTCTACTTCTCCCTCTGCCTCTCCCCCAACTCATGCTTGCTCTCTCTCTCTCAAATAAATAAAATCTTAAAAAAAAAAAACAACCCATAATGGTCTAACAAATATATCTAACTCTTCAAACACCTGTGCTTTACCTATGTTATATGTAGTAAAACAGTAGGAAAAGACAGTGTTACCCATAAAGAAACTGAACATACATTCCAGGGCAAACACTGGGGCAAAGCCAGCTCCTTGATCCTAATACCATGCTCCCCTTTTTTCTTTTATTAATAAAATGCCCTGGGATTGAGCTGGGCAGGACTACATTTCTTCCTGGTCTTTCTTGCAGCACCCTATGGCCATTTGACTAAATTTCAGCCAATGGGATATGACTGGGAGTAGCATATGCAGTTTTAGGTCATATCCTCAAAAAGAAATTATTTTCTCTTCATATCCTCATCCTTCCCCTGGGCTGGAACCAAGGCTTATGGGAGGCAGACAGATTCAACTTTGTCCATGAGGACACCACCCAAGGGGATGGCAAAACAAGACAGAAGGAACTCTGGTCCCTGGATGACCTCAGGAAGCAAACCTGCTTACACCCCTGGGCCAGCTGAGATTTTTATGTGACAGAAATGTAAACCTTCTACCTTGTTCAGGCCACTGGTATCTGACCTCTATGAAAAGCCAAACCAATATCCTAACATAATTATGGTATAACCAGAATATTATTGCTTGGTTAGAGACATTTTGATTTTAATGAACCATCATTTTTTTAAAAAGTTCTTTGTACATAATTTTTAAAATCTTTTACAGGTAAGTGTAGATTCACATGCTCTTGTAAAAAAAAAAAACAGCACAAAGGCTCCTGTGTAGCCATTATCCATTGTTCTCTAATGGTAACGTCTTATGAAACTATAGCACAGTATCACAACCAGGATATGGACACTGATAGAGTCAAAACACAGAACAGTTCCATCACCAGTTAGACACATTCGCATGGAAAAAAAATACTTGTCTGACGATCACTAAACTTCTTTGAAGTTGATTTCTATTAAGGGTCACATACCAACCATGCAGGAAACTCGCTGTCTCAACTCTGTCCTGACTGCCTATGCACTTACATGCATTCAATTCCCCATTTAGTAAAGGCCTGCTACAGACTGGGCAAAGTGCAAGAAATGGGACTGGACACTGATGAACCCGATGACACTGATGCTCCAGGCATGGAGCTCGCAGTCCAAAGGAGAAATGAACATGAAACAGAAACAAGCAAACAAACTGCAATGCATCTGTGGGAGTCAAAAAGAATGTTATCAAATGTCCGCATGATCCTTGAAGAAAAAAAATAGTCCAGAAATCTATCAGTAAATAGATTATTATAGACTTCTTAGGAGTTTACTACTCAACCCAAGATGCTATTCCACTTCCTCCCATTTTTTAATTTTCTTTCATTTCTTCTTCTACTTCCTTTCTAGCTTGGAAAATCTTTCAAGGTCCAAAACACATCTGTCTGCTCTAACACATAAAGCAAAAATAACTTCTTTCTGCTCTGCTCTCCCAGCACATTGGTTACATCTCTCCCCATCACTCACGGCACTACTGACTTCCATTACACTTACACATGTCACATAAGCCAAGACCTCCTGTGAACTGCTTGATGGAAAAGAGATACATCTTTTTCATGTTTTATATCCTTACAGGGATCTGACTTCTTTTGTTCCTTTACTTCTCTTCTTGGTTTCACTTTCTTATTTCAGTTACTTACCAAAGGATATTTTAAAAATGTATAAATAACACAGATTTTTATATTTGATACTTTTAAAAGTGTATAAATACAATTTTATATTTGCTATTTGAAGGAAAACCTTGCTATTTTTAAAGTTCTAAATACTGCCAAAATCAGCTTTAATCCTATATTTTAAATTATAGTACTTTAATGCTGATGGGACAGGTAATTTTAGACACTAGTGGTAGGACTGTAAGTGGGTACTATCTTTATAAAGGACAAACTAAGCAATGTACATGACAAGCATCAAAACTATATAGGACAGGGTGCCTGGGTGGCTCGGTCGGTTAAGCGTCTCACTCTTGATTTCGACTCAGGTCATGATCTCAGGGTTGTGAGACTGAGACCTGCACCAGGCTCTACACTGGGCATGGAGGCTGCTTAAGATTCTCTCTCTCAGGGCGCCTGGGTGGCTCAGTCATTAGGCGTCTGCCTTCGGCTCAGGTCATGATCCCAGGGTCTTGGGATCGAGCCCCGCATTGGGCTCCCCGCTTGGCGGGGAGCCTGCTTCTCCCCCTGCTTGTGCTCTCTCACGCTCTGTCAAATAAATAAATAAAATCTTAAAAAAAAAAAAAGATTCTCTCCCTCTCCCTCTTCCCTCCTCTCTCCCTGCTTCTCCTTAAAAAAGGGGGCAGGGATAGTCCTCAAGTGACTCCTTTTTCTACGTAACAAACTTTATGTTAAGAAAACATGATCATGATGAGCACTGAGTGTTATACGCAACTGCTAAATTATTGAACACTACATCTGAGACTAATGATGTACTACATGTTGGAAAAAAACTGTAATAAAAAAAAAAACATGATCCCTGGCAACAATTATTTTTTTCATTTTTAAAATGAACATAAAACAACAATATACACAACCCTGAACTACAGCTGGTCATACTACAGTACTGGGAGAGAGGGGGGGAAGGTCACTAATAGTTTCACTTTTTTTTTTTTTTTTTACATGTGTTTACATTCAAAGCCCTCTTAAAATATCTGATGACTGCTAGTTCCTAAAACAATTCTGAGTCAAATTCAATTTTCTTAACACAAAACAACATGATATTACTACCCCCAACCTGTCTCCCAAAAGGAATGCTTTGACCATCTCAAAAAAGAGAAAAAAATAAATACACCATAAAGGAACAGAGGAAAATGTTTTAAAAACTGATAGGACAGTAAAACATTTTATCCACCTTTGTAGTCTGAAGTCTGTCAAAATCTGTGATGCATTATATAAGCCATATGGAACTTTAAAAAAAAAAAAGTTTTATTCCCGGGGCTCTTGGGTGACTCAGTCAGCTGAGCATCTGACTCTTGATTTCGGCTCATGTCATGATCTCAGGATCATGAGATCAAGTCCTGCGTTGGGCTCTGCACTCAGCACAGTCTGCTTAAGATCCTCTCTCTCCCTCTGACTCTCCCCACCCTTCTCAAATAAATAAATAAAATCTTTAAAGTTTTATTCCTATAAGGAAATAGAACTGTCAAAGAAAAATTGAAAAAAAGTCCACTGAAATAATTCAGTATTTATGAAGATACCTGTTTTTGAAAGGAAAAACAATGAAAGGTAATAGAATTCATCTATCTCAGTGAAACTCCACAATCACACATCCCTAAAATACACATTTATGAGATCCTAAGATGCATCAGACACATAAAGCATAAAGAAAAACAAAATGAAATCTAGTATCCTCAGAGATAAATCCTATCTCATGCAAAGACATTAGGCAAATTAACTGACCCATGAAATGAGAAAGGGGCCCTGTGAGCTCAGAGGACCAAGAGCTCTCCCTTCCAGAACAGGCCCCTATCTAGTTCCCAGTAACTTCATTCAATCAGCTTGCCCCTAAAGCAGTGTTTCCCCAAAAAATGCACTGATGACCACAGGGATGGTTAAGTCTGGCGTTTAAAAAGAAATGTTCAATAGTTATGTGTATTAGAAATATAAATAATCTCAATTTTCATCAATCTCAATTTTCATCTATCTCAATTTTCAAAGACCTTACCATCTGGTATAAGGATAGAGTAAAAATATGCTTAAGGTTTTGAAAAAATGAACTATTTTAAAGTGGAGTAAGTGGAGGTGCCTGGGTGGCTCAGTCGTTAAGCGTCTGCCTTCGGCTCAGGTCATGATCCCAGGGTCCTGGGATCGAGCCCCGCATCGGGCTCCCTGCTCCGCGGGAAGCCGGCTTCTCCCACTCCCACTCCCCCTGCTTGTGTTCCTGCTCTCGCTGTGTCTCTCTTTGTCAAATCAATCAATCAATCAATCAATCAATCTTAAAAAAAAAAGCAGCCTGGAAAAAATAAATAAAGTGAAATAAGTGAATGAAAATTCAAGTTGTACTCACATAACACAAAATCATAGTGGTTGCATGGATGTGGTTGAAGTTGGGGAGATACACATCACATCTCTAAGCTTTTGGCAGGTACACCTCCACAAGAGTCCCCCTCTTCAAACTAAAAATGCCCTGTCCCCACAACATCTGCCCATGATGCTTCGGCCAGCATCCTGGCCACCCTTCCATATGTTGGTGATGAGGCATTTCCAACAAACGTAAAATGCAGGTGTGTGTTAATGACAGAAGAGTAACAGAAGTACCTTTCAACAGGCTTTAACCAAATACACCCATTCACTTCTCCTTCAGCTGAGGCGATCCAACCATGTAATAGGTCACCCCTGTGAAAATCATAGGGCCTTATTATGTCTAGAATTTTCACTGTTACTATAGACCTCTCTGGTCTCTTGCACATGGCCATATTACTGTATACTCCTGGCTTACTGGCTGTTTTGTTGCTAGACTGTGGGTTCCCTGAGATGTGGGGCTTCCATTCTTCATTGTGGTTCAATTCCTTTGTACACCCCAGGACCTAGTACAATTTTTATATTAAATAAGAAAACAATGAATAATTTTTAATTTTTCACTTTTGCAGACTAAATTTACTTTTTACGTAAAAATAATCACATGAAATTCTTTACCTTCTCCAAATAAAATTCAAGATTGAAGTGTGAATCATGTATAAGATTTTATCAGAAACTACCTTGAGAGACAATGGACTCTGAAAAACAAACTGAGGGTTCTAGAGGGGAGGGGGTTGGGAGGATGGGTTAGCCTGGTGATGGGTATTGAGGAGGGCACGTTCTGCATGGAGCACTGGGTGTTATGCACAAACAATGAGTCATGGAACACTATATCTAAAACTAATGATGTAATGTATGGGGATTAACATAACAATAAAAAAATTAAAAAAAAAAAAAAGAAACTACCTTGATTAACACTAGGATTAATACTCAAAAACACAGAGAATAAACTTAAACAGTATCAGTAACCAAAAAGAATCAATTTGTAATCTACAAATAAGTTTCTACCCAGTAAAATCTTAGACTGACTGCCTATGTTAGCATTCAACTTCCACTGGTGAAGGAGTAAATATAAATCAAATGACTGCACATGTAGGATGCAGTAGAGATTTATAGTATACAGTATAGATTTATTCCTACCTTCAGGAGCTGCCATTTTTTCCATGTAGGTCTCCAGGTGTTACTTTTCTGGGAATTATAAACCAAGAATCTCTAACTACCAATTCCTGGTTGAAAACGACATTCAAGGAAAGATGGAAAGAATTTCTTCTCAAAACTGATCATTTCAACTTTAAAATGAATTTTAAATGCCTTAAAGACATCCTACCATCAAAGAGCAGGATGTGAACTTGGAAGGCACTGGGAAACTAGAATCTTTAAAATGAGAGGACATCCATCCATAAATATTTGAAAAAGAGGATTCCAAATTCATGAATCCAAAAAGTTCCCAAGAGATAAGTGATTGGCAAAATGAAAGTTACAAGTGGTAAATCTGGGATATGCAACCAAGAGTGAACACTGTAGATCAAATGGTCTGAAAGTACTCATGAAATTGAAAAAACATCCCCAAGGCATTTGATATAATTCAACATGCAGTTAATACACACACTAACACTAGTAGTCTGCAAGTGAGTGAGGGAAAAACAATAGTAGAACCCTGTGTTTCATCTAAGAAATATGAAGACACTAAGCTTTAGCAGCATGCATTATCCAGACTGGCACTGGTACCCACACTCAACCCATCTGTCAGGAAGTCACGTGTCTATCATACCAGTAACCCAGGAACTGTGAACAGAAACGGGGGTCCTGCTCGCAACAGGGGTGACATAGGCAACTCACTCCTTCCTTCTCTTGCAGCATAAAGACACATTTCGTGGGTTAGTAGGCTTAATTATCTAGGCTTAACTAAACTGACTCTCATAAACATCTATCTTAAAAATAATGGAGGCATAGAACTGTTTTAAACTTTCTGGCAAAGAAATCACAGATAGAAAGAATACATAGTAAACATTCAAGTTATAAACAAACAACACCACAAAAGACAACAGAGCCAAATCTTCTACTACCTGTGTGGGCCCTTTTGGAGGCATTTTGTAAAATAAAAACAAAGACAATACTCATCAGATCTCTGAAAAAAAAAAGACTCTGAAATACAGTTATATCCACCATTATTTTTTTTTAAAGATTTTATTTATTTATTCATAAGAGAGAGAGAGAGAGAGGCAGAGGGAGAAGCAGGCTTCCCTGGAGCAGGGAGCCCGATGCGGGACTCGATCCCAGGACTCTGGGATCATGACCTGAGCCAAAGGCAGACGCTTAACCATCTGAGCCACCCAGGCGCCCTATATCCACCATTATTAACAGTGAACATGGCTATAAATATCTACTGTTCTTTTCGATATTAAATGATGACATTATGAAGCCATCGTGATTAGCAAGACTTTTAAATATTCATCCAGATGATTATTAGTAATTTCTGTAATATCAAAAAGATTTTCGGGGCACCTGGGTGGCTCAGTTGTTAAGCGTCTGCCTTTGGCTCAGGTCATGATCCCAGAGTCCTGGGATCAAGCCCCGCATCAGGCTCCCTGCTCCGTGGGAAGCCTGCTTCTCCCTCTCCCCCTGCTTCTGTTTCCTCTCTCACTGTGTCTCTCTCTGTCAAATAAATAAATAAAATCTTTTAAAAAAAAAAATTTTCTATATTGTTAAACACAATTTTAAATATTTAAAATTTGTATTGAATTATATTTTTCAGAAAACATCAATTTGTAGATGTCTTACAATGTACATGATACATTAGTATAACAATGCATTATATAATTTATAAATCAATTCACTTAAATCAGGGGGCTGCTATAAGAGGTTATACTGACGGGATGGATGATCAATAATGTTTAAAGACCACCATACCCCAGAGACTGTTGAGGGGAGGGGGCATGAGAGAAGAGAAGGAAACTAAGGAGGAAGAAAAAGAGCAGCTTCTGCCATTTAATGACGACCTATACTAATCACATTAAAACCTCACCAAGCATTATCATTAATTCGCCCAATTTTACAGATGAATTAAACTCAAAGCTAAGTTCCTTACTCAAGTAATAAAGCCAAGCAGATCTGCACCCATTTGCTCTGAGTCTAAGGCAGATAAAACTCTCACCCACTACCCTCACGTCTCTCTGGCTCCAAAACACTAAAGGCAGCCCCGGCCTTAGTTGTGAATTACAAATTTAAACCTAACCATAGATCAGATCTTCAGCACCTGGGATAGAACAGGCCTAAATTCAATCGATTTGCTGCAAGGAACAGCATTCTGTGGTTCATAAATGAGTCTGGCCCCAAATTATCTAGACAGACTTCTCTACTTTTCAACCTCATCCACAGAACCCTGTATTTTTTTGTTGTGTTTGCATGGATTGTCTTTTTGGTTCTCCTACCTTCTGTCCATCTTGGTAATGCATCTGCATTTTCTTGACTTCCCCCTAAGGAACCATCTCTCTTGGGCATTTTGCCCCTTTCTTATGGTGAATAAACATGTCCTAAATTATCTCTTTGGCAAGCAGGCTCAGATTCTTCAAAACGAATACACTGTCGGCACTACATTCAGAGGGCCCACCACCCTAAGAGAGGAGATAGGAGTATTGTTGTAAAACGATGTACTGAGAGTGTTAAACAGTTGCATGGGAAAAAAGATCTAGTTCTGCTAGGGCATTTCCAGGAGAGCTTCCCAAAGCAGCTGCCTGTGACCTGGGGTGTGCAGGTGAGTGACAGAGCTATGCAGGTGGAGAGGAGGAAGGCATTTCAGTGCACAGAATGGTATCACACAAAGCTGGTCAGGCACGACCCTTCTGTGTACCCAGAGCTTCAGCTGAAGGCGTGGAGTGAGGTAAGGCTGGAAGGAGGACGGGCTGCCAGGGCCCCGCAGGACAGTGCTTCTCCACTGCCCCATTCTGAAGGGCCTCAAGCAGGCCAAGAATTCAAGTACTTTCTGATGTTCACACAAAAGCATGACCATTATATAAGATTCATTTTCAGGTTTACCTATGATTGATACTGACCTATTATTAACGTACTAAATCAGTCATGGGATACTGTATTTGGTTTTTATAAACTAGAAAAAAGAATTACTAGAGCTTACGGAAACCCTAAGTAAGCCTATCAAAGCCGGGCTGCTATGCACTGCGTGTCTGCGCCACAGAGCTCCTCTGGCACACGCCTGCACACGCAGACCCACGCACAGCAGGTGTTTGGAATTCCTGCACTACCCCTTTTGTTTCGAATTGGTCATGGTCTTAAATGATGCACTTTAAGCTTTTTAAGTTATAAATTTGTTAAATTAGCTTCAGAATGATCAATTAAGAGGTTGTGGATTCTCTGGTTGGCCCTCCAGAACACAGTGATGCATAACTGGTAAGACCACAAGACCACCAACAAGACACTCTCCCCCCCAGGATGCAACCAGCCAGCAGGATATAAGGGAGGCTCACAGAGCTCAGAGTCCCTCAGATAAGACACCTTCCTCCTGGGCCATGAGGCCAAAAGCCTCACTAGGACAAACTGTCCAAAGCTATAATTAGAACTGATTACTTACCTTCCCCTAAGCGACCATCAGGACTAACTCTATTATGCCCTACATCCCTGTTTACCTGGATCAGCCAAGAGATCTGAAGCTGCATCACACAGCTGAGGACAGTTCTTTCTCAGAAGACTTATCAAGTGGTGACTTGCTTTTTCTCTCTCTACAACCCATGCACCACAGAGAGGACTCTTCATTACTACTCTCAACTACCTCTCTCCAGACATTCCAGTGACCTTTCAACTCCCATCAAGCCCTGCTACAGTCATCTACAGACATCACTGTCCCTTCTGCTCATTTTCTAGTAACTTGAGCACATGGCTCCCTGTCTCTCCCTCAACACTACTCCGGTCCTCATTTTTAAAATTTCAACCTACTCTCAGTCAAGCCACCCAATAATATGCCTCTAAGGCCCTGATCTGCTTATTCACTTCCTCTCTCCGACCTCAACTAGCCATTCCCATGGCCGTACCCTGCCACGTGTTCTCTTTACCAATAACTGCACCACTAGTACAACTCTGATTCCATGCATTCCACTCCCGGGCTACCACCTCCCAGCTTTCCAGGTCATCTCCTCTAGTACCAGACTCACACAACTTTTGACCTTATCGTGTCTATCACTTTTTCAATGTCCATCACCACCCCCATGTCCTTGCTTCCGTCCTCACCCAGCTAAGATTCTATGGATGGCACCAGGATCACTCCCCTGGACCCCTGTATTCTCCTTCCCAACTCCCCCACTCCTCTCCTCCTCCATCAAATTCACCTAGCAAAATACCAACCTTGATGAAACCCAACTTTCCACCGACTCCATGTCCCAGAGCAGATCTACATAGCTGAAGAGCAACACACAACCATTCCCATTGCTCTAAGTTCATCACCACAAATTTCCAGTGAACCCTAAGTTCAGCCCAGCAATCCTACTACATTTCTCCAGTCCCCTAGGGGAATTTACTCCCCTACAGCTCTCTCTTTACCACCTCCAATAATCCCCAATCTCCATGCTCAGCTCACTCCCATGGAACCAGAGAACTCCCCTGTCCTTCCCCCTTAAGATCTACAAACCCATCTGCATTGACATGTACATACTCTACCTTCACTCCTGTTATAAAAGGAATGAAATAACCCTTCTCCTATCGGTGGGAGTATCAATTTCTCCATCTCCTGATAGAATGTAACCTCTATGAAAAGGAGGCATTTAATAATACCTGCAGAATTGAAATGAATCATTTCTATCACAGTATACAAACACGTTGTGCCATTTCCCAGCCAAAAACAACAACAAAAAACTTCTCTAGAATCCATGTCCCCTTCCAGCTGCTGCCTTATTTATCTGCCTATGCTCTGACTCTCATGCTCCCCTCAACCCACCCTAATTAGCTTCCCGAACACCACCCCACCTAAATGATTCTTGACAGAACAACTTCCATCATACCAGGCCTCACTTTATTCAACCTCTCACTTAAATCTGCATGAAGTTGTACATTTAAGATTTTGTACTTTATTGTATGTACCTAATGTTATAACTCAAACATTAGAAAGCTTCAATGAAAGGATCTCACAGAAGATCAAATACAGTAGGAAAATTAGTGAACTAAAAGATAAATCCACTATTACCCGAATGCAAAGAAACAGCATTCTAAGAGAAAGAAAGAGATTCGAAGAACAGAATGAGAAGGTCCAATGTATGAGTGACAGGAATTTCATGAGTAAAGAGAACAGCAGAGACATAAACACAACAAAATAAAACTGCTGATCACAAAAGCTACCAGAAAGTAGAGGTTTAACACCCTCCACAACCACCCCCAGGTCACACAACTAGCAGGGTTAAATCCAGGTTTCGGACTTTTTGCAAAGTATCACACCACTCAGGGCAGAAAGGAAAATCCAGTGTGGTAAGAAATGCCATGAGGCTCCAATCACATGTGCTACTTCTCCAACTGGGATGCATGAGCTCTTGGAGATGGTCCATGATGTGCTAGGAATAAGCAAGGTCAGAAAACAGACATGGTATTCTTTCCTGACTATTAATTTTACACAAAGATTTCAAGGAAGTTAATTAAGTCAATGAACTGGCATAGAACTGCATCTTAATAGAAATGAAATAAACATGGATGTGCTCACTGAAGTATAACTTAAACGTGCATTCATTTATAAGATAAAACATAAAACCTGAGTGTGTGCCAAGTGGCTTCTGACAACCTCCTACATCCTTAAGGTTGTGTACTCATTTGCCTCAGCTATTATAACTAGGCTAAAAAAGCACTGTTAATAGCTCTAATGGTTTTCTCAACAATGCATGAATTACTATGATTGGCAGAATTCAAATCTGTTTGACAACAAAAAAGATTCTTTGTGTAACTGTTTTTGTTTTGTTCTTTCTTATACTCTGAACTTAAATGCTGTCATTTGTGGGGTGCCTAAGTGGCTCAGTCGGCTAAGCCCCTGACTCTTGATTTCCGCTCAGGTCGTGATCTCAGGCTCCATGTTGGGCTCCATGCTGGGCGTGGAATCTGCTTAGGATTCGCTCTCTCTCTCTTTCTCCCTCTCTCTATCTCTGCCCCTCCCCCACCTCAAAAAAAATAAATATTAAAAAAACACTGTAGTTTGTGAAGAGTATAGCAAAAATGCTGGGGGAATGGGCACAAAAAGTGCTTTGCAGAGAGGGAGAAATACAAGGTTCTAGCTCATCCCACTGTTTTCTGGTCACTATGTTCTGATGATAACTCCTACCAATAATCCATCCTAGAAGCGAATTTATTATACTACTGCCTTGTCTTCATCCACTATACATTATCACTCAAGTGTAAATTAGGATTAGGGTAAGTCACAAGTAACAGACCTGTGTAATAATGGCTTCAATAAAAGTCTAAAAGTAAGTGCAGCGGAGCTTGCATTTTGCTCCATGTTGGTCAAAAGTCATGATTTTTCTATTGTTGTTCCACTGTGGTCTGCATTCCTAAGTTTACTCATGGTCCAACATGGCTAAACCAGCTCCAGCCACCACATTTTCATTCAAGTCAGCAGGACAGAGATAAGTACACGCATTCTCTTTAAGAACTCTACCTGCAAGTTTGCCTATATCACCTCTGTTTATAGTCCCTTGGCCAAAATGCAGACCATACATGGTTGCAAAAGGTTCTGAGAAATGTGACCTATTCTTGGCATCCACGTAGTCAGCTAAAACGGGGTAGGAGACAAACTAGCAGTCAGTGTCATACCATATTTGAATAAATCCTTTGCAATGTCCCCTAAACATTCCCCTTCTACTTGAAATGAGGGAACAGCTCATTTGTCTGATATACCCTGCCTTTTTGAGCCCTTTCTGTAACTCAGCTTAGGGGAAACTGTGTCCAGATAAACCAGTGAGTTTTATGAACAACATGAGAACTGGCAGAAACACTGGGAGACTTACCAAGACACTTTTTTTTTTTACGATTTATTTATTTGAGAGAGAGAGAGAGAGCACGCATGCATGTGTGCATGGGGGGTGGGGCAGAGGGAGATGGGGAGAAAGAATCTCAAGCCAACTCCCCACTGAGCATGGAGCCAAATGTGGGGGTCGATCCCAGGACCTTGAGATCATGACCTGAGCAGAAATCAAGAGTTGGCTGCTTCAATGTCCACAATAGCCAAACTATGGAAAGAGCCTAGATGTCCATCAACAGATGAAGGGATAAAGAAGATGTGGTATATATATACAATGGAATATTATGCAGCCATCAAAAAAACCCACAAAATCTTGTCATTTGCAACGACATGGATGGAACTAGAGGGTATTATGCTAAGTGAAATAAGTCAATCAAAGAAAGACAATTATCATATGATCTCACTGATATGAGGAATTTGTGAAACAGGACAGAGGATCATAGGGGAAGGGAGGGAAAAATGAAACAAGACGAAACCAGAGAGGGAGATAAACCATAAGAGACTCTTAATCTCAGGAAACAAACTGAGGGTTGCTGAAGTGGAGGGGGGTGGGAGGGATGGGGTGGCTGGCTGATGGACACTGGGGAGGGTATGTGCTATGGTGAACGCTGTGAATTGTGTAAGACTGATGAATCACAGACCTGTACCCCTGAAACAAATAATACATTATATGTTAATTTTAAAAAATTAAAAAAAAAAAAAAAAAGAGTTGGTTGCTTAACCCACTGAGCCACCCAGGAGCCCCTAGACATCCTTAAACACACACACACACACACACACACGCAATAGGATGCCTCAAAGCCTGTGTTACTAATCATACAGCAAAAGGAGGAGGTAAATAACTTTGGCTGTAGTATGACAAGAATCTGCCTGCTTCCTGATTTGACCAAGTCAGGAATGAAATTAACAAAAGTTACTGCTCGGATTTAAATTGTACCTTTCCTCGTTAGGAATCAAACTTCTCAAGTATACACTAATGCTATTTTATTTTCATAATGTACCCTAACGACAAAATAAAACTTAGGTATTATTTGCACATCTTAGGTGTCTCCTACTTTAACATTTAATTTGCTATATGCAAATATATACATATACAGAGGGATAAGGACTGAAAAAGAATGAGAAAAAATGGAAACAGCTGATTTGTTATACAGTGAGAGAATTATAGCTTATCTGTTTAAATATTCATCACTTCTAATGCTCTTTGTGCAGTAATGTTTTAAAGATTTTTTATAAACACACTCACGGGGATATATAGCTAGCTTACACACATACAGCATATGGAATGGACAAAGATAGATGGTATCATGAAAACATCTTTGGCTTTGAAATCACATAATTTTAAAGCCCTGTCTCACCACCTACTGGCTGTGTGGCTTTGGGAAAATTAAATAATCTCTGTAAAATAAGGATCACACTAGTAGCCACTCACTGTCTGTTGGCTCTCATTTCCACCCCTCTCATCTATGATCCGTAGCGTAGGGGGCCAAAACCTGCAAGCTCTTATTTTCCAAACTCCTTTGCCTGCTAGCTTCAGATTAGAGCAGACAATGGGAGACACTGGCAGGAGACGGGAAGGGGAAAAGAATAGAGAAGCCACTTTTCTTTCTGCTTCCGGTGGGATGGCTCGCAGGTACAGCCATGGTTCCAACGGCTTCCTGCTCAGGTAGGAAGGCTCCTGTGGTAGCGGAGCAGACGGGACAGTCTAGAAATGATCGTGAAAAGTAAACAACAGGTAAACCCACAAACTGTTATTTACTCAAACAGCACCATCTCGTGAGCAATATAAATACATACGCAGGCAAAATTATTTTCACTTTTAGAAACATCCCTGGAAAGCTTTATACTTCAGAATAATTACTACTGAAAAGACCTCCTCTCTTAAAGCTGGTATCTGTCAGTCTCTCTATACTTTCTAAGATAAACTGGGGGTTAAGAATTGACAAACATGAAAAAAGGCATAGGAAATATTAGAAAGAGTTTTAAAAAGACAAGTTTAAAATGTTCCCACATTTACCCTCAATCCATGGCATCAGGATTGTGAAAGCGTAATACATCAGACTATGAAAATATGTAATTCAGCAACTTATGAAATTTTTAATTGCAAAATTATCTCAACTTGGCTTGCTTTTGCACCAAATGGCCCCCAAAATGGTACTGAGAGCCAGCAAGGCTTCCAATTGGACAAAGTTATGGTTAAGGATGTTAAAGAGGATGCTGCTAGATGTGTCCATCATCCTTTTTAATCATCTAGGCAATGGGGGGGGGGGAATTGCCTTAATTTTTAAGCAGAAAGGCTGAGGGAACAGGAAACATGTAAGACAAAAGTACATAAGGTATTTAGAAAACTAGAGAAATTGACGCAGGTGAGAGGAGAGAAAAGATGAGGAAGATAAATGGTAAATGGTATGTTTAGCATTTAGCAATGTTTTAGACACTTACTCACTACTTGTCATATTTATGTTATTTAAATGTAACAAAAGCCCACAGGGTAAAGATACTCTAAGTCCCATCCTGAAAATGAGGAAATTAGGGTTCAATGAAGGTGAGTAATTTAATCAAAGTGATACAACCGGTAGAAGGCAGGGCCTGGCTTCCAGCTCACATCTTTCTCTCCCCGCCGCTATCCCGCTGGGGAGGATGGCTGGCTGCTTCTCTCCCTCCCTTTCTTTTGCCTGGCCTCTGTCAAGTACAGGACCCCTATGGCTTGCAGAAGTGAGTCTGGAGACTCCCAGGCACCACAATGAATGGTACCTCCCTTTTGCTCCCCACCATTCAACCAACTGGATGCAGTGGGCCTTCTAGGACCAGGGTCTGACTCACAAAGACTATAAACAAGTACAAGAGAAGAAAAATGAAGAGATACTATAATTCTGCAAGGAATCATCATTTCATTTTTATGAATAGGGAAAGGCTTAGAGAGATACAAGACTTTCACAAGATTATAGGGTAATTAGCTCACTTACAGTAAGGGTTTGAATCTGGGTCTGGTCTACACCGGAGTCTTCAGAATCTTACCTAGCAATTCTAGAAGGCTCAGGGGCGAAGATACAGCTTGTTAATGCACAAGCTTAAATGTACAACACTAATTCATCCTCCTAGTGATTCTATTCTTTCCCCAACATTTTATTATGAAAACTATCAGACATACAGGAAAATTGGAAGAATTATATAGCGAATACCCATATACCCACCACCTAGATTTTACATGAACACTTTGTTACATTTGTAATAACATCCCTATCCATCTATGCATCCCTATATTCACCCATCAATGTAGCTTATTTTATTAATGCATTTCTTTTTTTTTTTAAGATTCCATTTATTTACTTGACAGAGAGCACAACCAAGGGGAGCAGCAGGCAGAGGGAGAGGGAGACGCAGACTCCCCCGAGCAAAGAGCCTGACTGGGGGCTTGATCCCAGGACCCTGGGATCATGACCGAGCTGAACCGACTGAGCCAGTCAGGTGCCCCTTATTAATGCATTTCAAAGTAAGCTCAGAAACATTTTAAAAGGAAGTCCTTGAATAACTCCTAACGCTAAACTTTAAAATATTATTTATTCATGTAAAAGGTGGTCTCAAAACTATACCAACTATAGGGCGCCTGGGTGGCTCAGTTGGTTAAGTGACTGCCTTTGGCTCAGGTCATGATCCTGGAGTCCCACGATCGAGTCCCGCATCAGGCTCCCTGCTCGGCGGGGAGTCTGCGTCTCCCTCTGACCCTCCCCCCTCTCATCATGCTCTATCTCATTCTCTCTAATAAATAAATAAAATCTTAAAAAAAAAAAAAAACTATACCAACTATAATTTATGAGCGTTTTACTACCATTCACAAATTCTGTCAGCAAGTAACCTTAAATAGATCAGCCTTTGAATTTGCTCCAACATCCATGTTGAAATTAATGTAAATTAAAACAGCTGTTTAATAAAAGTTACACTCATTTGACTGTGATAAAATTAAAGTTTTAAAGCAAATCCATATTAACTGCTTCATTTTTCAAATAAGATTTACCTTCTCAAAAAACTGGAATTCCACAATTTTAATATTCTTATTTTTTAATCTTTCATATTTTAAAATTCCACAATACAATAAATTATGTCACAGAAGTCTTAAAAACAGATTAAATCAGTGCCTAATAAACAACACATATAGCAAGCCTAAGAAATTTATTCCTAGGATTTCATCTGAAATTGACTGCTTTATTCTATAATTTTCCTGGTGACTATGAATGAATTTGTTTCCCAACTATTTGTAGTATGAAAGAGGCCTCAATCTTCCCTTTCAATTTGCTGAGAAGGAAATGAGCATAGAGGGCTGGCATACTGACTTTCAAAGCCATTTCTGGAAACTGCCTGAGGAGTGGCTGTCAGCAAATTATGAGGATAAAAGAGAAGTCAAACTGTTATTTTGACACTATATTACTTCCAATCAATACCATTTAGTAAACAGCTTTTGAAAAGTCTAAAATCTGAAATAATACTTTTTTCAGGGAACAATTAAAAGTGAAATAGCTTATGTTACTGCTCTACAACTAAATACGGGCATTTTGGGTAACAGATACTAATCTAAATGCTCCGTGTATCCCTGCAAGGAACCTCTCCAAGGAACCAGCAAAATGATATTAACTCTATTTTATAAGTCACAAAATTAGTTCAGCCCTGAAAATAAAGGAGGAGGAAAAAGCCATCCTTTCACCTGGTATATAAAATCTCCCAAATCATTCCAAGTAAAAATGAACTGAGAATGTAATTATTGTTTATAAAGCACTTTCTTTTTCTGAAAGTTCAAAGTGCTTTAATTAGAAATGTTTTCACAACTATGCCTGTTTCTGCGTGTCACATACTTTTTCTCTTACTGTAGTTTTTCTTTCTCTCAGTGAGTCAGCCCAGAAAAAGCCAAAACTGAACAGAAAAATAACCATCACATAAAATAAATTACAACTACCACATAGCATACCTTTCGTAATGAATTCAATAACTTTCTCAATAAAAGTAACCGGGATAGATAGGAGTTTTAATCTTCAAATTTTACTTTATTAATTTCTCTACTACAGCATTTGCCTAAACAAATAATCACGGCTTTGGCCTTATAATTTGGCTGGGAAACCCACCACCGCGAGCAAAGGAAAAAAAAACATTTTTGATGGCTCATTCAAATGGAAAAGCCATATATCAGAAGTTATTGTGTAAAACCTCAGTACTTGTGATGGAAAGCGCAGTTTGGCAGAACACATTTAATTAGGGTTGGCTCTTTAAAACATTAAATACTCAGTTATAATCACATTACAGCTTTGTCTTATAAAGAAAAAAATGTAAGAAATTTCAAGGTCAACCCTTCCTTGCTTTACTCTTTTTTTTTTTTAGGCATCAGGGTCATTAAAAAGCTTTAAAATATAAGAAAAGACAAGGTCAAAGAAGGATAGCATCAAAAGAAAAACTAAATAAATGTTATATTTTTCTTTCTCACAATATTAAATATTCAACATAACCAGTAATTCTTTTAGTGACTATCTGAAGTCTCTATTAAAAACCAAATAGCAGGGGCGCCTGGGTGGCTCAGTCGTTAAGCGGCTGCCTTCGGCTCAGGTCATGATCCCGGGGTCCTGGGATTGAGCCCCGCATCGGGCTCCCTGCTCAGCAGGAAGCCTGCTTCTCCCTCTCCCACTCCCCCTGCTTGTGTTCCCTCTCTCACTATGTCTCTCTCTGTCAAATAAATAAATAAAATCTTTAAAAAACAAACAAAAAAAAAACAAATAGCAGATATTTTCATAATTTATTTACATTAGAAATCTGAGTAAACTTCTAAATCACTATAAAATCACTGGCTTTTTCCAAAACAATTTTTTAAACAAAAGTTATCTTTTAATTTTTTTTTTTTTTTTTAAGGTTTTATTTATTTGCAAGAGAGAGAATGAGAGACAGAGAGCATGAGAGGGAGGAGGGTCAGAGGGAGAAGCAGACTCCCTGCTGAGCAGGGAGCCTGATGTGGGACTCGATCCCGGGACTCCAGGATCATGACCTGAGCCGAAGGCAGTCGCTTAACCAACTGAGCCACCCAGGCGCCCAAAAGTTATCTTTTAAATATTACTATGTAATATTCATTATCTAGTCATGACCATTTTTGTATAATGATCTTAGGTGCCTGGTGCTAGGTGCCTGGCTCTTTCCTACACTTTTGCTCATTTGATCACCTCAGTAGCCCTACAAAAGAAGGCATTATCCTCATTTTACCATGACTAACCTGAGTCACTAAAAGGTTAAACAGCCCAAGAACACCTAGCTGATAGACTGCAAGACTGACATTCAGTTCCAAGTCAGCCTGATACCAACAGCAAGCCTCACACTCGCTCCTCTTCTGTAATTCCAATTATCAAAATCTAGAGCCAGTCCCTCCAAAGGTCAATGTAAATCGTAGCTTCCAAAATCAGAAAAGAAAACAATTTGTTTCTGGTTGTTGTTAGGATTTCATTTTTAAGTAATCTCTATACCGGAAGTGGAGCTTGAATTTACAACCCCAAGATCAAGGGTCACATGCTCTACTGACTGAGCCAGCCAGGTACCCAAAAATAATCTGTTTCAATCACAGAATTATTTTTGGAGGGGCTCCTTATACATTCTGGAATGCCCTTTAAACACACACACACACACACACACACAAACACATTTGTGAGGTTGGGACGGGCTGTGAGTGATCTGCTTTGGCCACACCATAAGCAGGACTGTGGTTTTAAAACAAAGAATGACTGGCACTGAAAGATGCCTTAGCTATCAACCCACAAGAGACCAGTGGCCTCCCACACAGAATTTCAGTGAGGGGAATTCCAGGATGACCTACTTAATACCTACTTAATACCTACTATGAACTGAATGCCCCCCTAAAATTCATATACCAAAGCCCCCCACAGTGTGATGGTAACAGAAGGTGAGGCCTTTGGGAGGTGATTAGGTCTAGATGAGGTCATGAGGGTAGAGCCCCCATGTTGGGATTAATGCCCTTATAAGAAGAGGAAGAGACACTAGAGCTTTCTCTCTCCACCATGTGAAAATACAGCTTGACCATCTGCAAGCCAGGTTAAGGGCCCTCACCAAGAACTAAATCTGCCAGCACCTTGTTCTTAGATTTTTCCAGCCTCTGGTACTGAAAGAAATAGATAAATATTGTTCAAGCCATCCAGGCTGTAGTATTTTGTTATAGCAAGGTGATCTATGTGTCACCACCACACACCCTGTTCCATCACATCACAGATCAGAGAGGTAAGGGTCTTCGGTCACTTGCTTTGCAGAACATCTTTAACAGGGGAGCTGATACGCTTACAGAGTAAAGAATTAAGTATCAATTGCTTTACAAGCTATAACTAAGACTACCAAAACTGCTGATATCTTTGATTAGTTGAACGTCTGAAATACTTATTACAATTCAGGTTAGGTCAGCATCAAGTCTTTTTGTATTAAAATCTTTGGCTAATTTCTTTTTTTTTTTTTTTAAGATTTTTTATTTATTTATTTGAGAGAGAATGAGAGAGAGAGAGAGAGCACGTGAGAAGGGGGAGGGTCAGAGGGAGAAGCAGACTCCCCGCTGAGCAGGGAGCCTGATGCGGGACTCGATCCTGGGACTCCAGGATCATGACCTGAGCCGAAGGCAGCTGCCCAACCAACTGAGCCACCCAGGCGCCCCTCTTTGGCTAATTTCATAAACAAACTATCAAAAAGAAAATATAATTCTTTCAGTTAAATTAGTGAATAAAAAACAGCAATTGTTGTCAAGGCAAGTTCATTTAGGAAGCAAGGAGAAATCCCTTGTGGGCAGTATCTATTTAACAATCAAATTTTCCTTTCTGACTGGCACTGGCCAAAGTTTGCACCACATAAAATGAAAAGCCAGTTGGAGAAAGAGCAAAAACATCGCTGGTGTTTCAAAACATTTTTTACATAAATTTTAAAGTCTGAACAGACCAAAAAGATATTCCCGTAAATTTTTAAACTATTTTAGATAAGTTTATCAGAGATTTTCTGATCACTCACTTCATCTAATTAAATTTATTTTCTTTTAA
This sequence comes from Phoca vitulina, assembly GCF_004348235.1. Taxonomy (NCBI): domain Eukaryota; kingdom Metazoa; phylum Chordata; class Mammalia; order Carnivora; family Phocidae; genus Phoca; species Phoca vitulina. Next base: position 24,523,155 of record NW_022589730.1, on the reverse strand, counting down.
GTTATTTTGATTTTAACAAGAAGCAGCAGAGCTTCAATGCAGGTTAAAGAAAAAGTTATTTACATGAGGATAGACGGTGTATAGTTTTAGAAGTGATTTTATATACAAAATCTCATTTATTCTTCACAATAACCTGGTAGAAAATAGTCTTGTTTATCAGCTTTATAAAGTAGGATAATGAGAGTTAAAGAATTTGTCTAGGATCCATACTAAGCTGGGACTCCATCCCAAATCATCTGAGTCTCAATATCAAGCTGTGGAAATCTCCCCTTATCCACAAGGACTTCCAGGAATGCGAGAGAAGTCCGTGGAGAGGTGCCTGTGGTGTAATCCAAGGGCCCTGGTGTGAACTTGCAAGAGGCCTGGCCAGCACCTCCTGCCACTGGGGGGCTACGAGCTCATGAAGATCCTTGGGGGTAAGTCCTACAAGTCAGGGGAAACTGTGGGAATCCTCATGAACTCTAACATCTGCCACCTGGGAAAAACCGGCTACTTCCCTCACCGAGCTAATCCTCTCTGAGATTCTAGGAAATGAAATCTAGTCTCTGTAGAAAAGTCACAAAACCCCTCGATACCTTAATTTTCTTTGTTATTTTACAGAAACAGCCTGCTTTCCACAAAGGAATCACAACGCGTCCATCCGGTCTCAATGTGGTGACAAGGACATAATCCTGTATAAAGGAGGAAGTCCCAAACCTCTGTTTAATGATGATCCAGGGCTGAAAATAAGGGCACATCTTATCTTTGGCTGAAATTATGGATGACACCATACCTAACAAAACCATATTTGACATACACTGAACGTTGTATGTATAAAACTGAAGGGGGAAGACAGGACATAAAACTGCAGGTATAAAAAAGATGAGATGATGAAAGCTAACAAAAATTCATTAATAACTGAATATTATCTGCCAAAAGAGTGAGATTTCAGTCTAGATTAATTTTTTAAAATGCAGTGTCCAGAATCAGGGAGTTTAGGGCTCTGATCCATTCCGTGCTGGACTACTGTAGTAACGGTCAGACTTCAGGAGAAACTGGATAAACTCATACAGCAACAGAAAACAATGAAGAGAGCAACAAAAAGAAAAATCAAGATAATACAAGAGGAGACGGTCAGCTGAAACCATCAGAGTTGCCTCACAAGATGTTGCTCAGTGGGTAACAGTACTGGCTCAACTATCTGCAATGATGGGCCCACAGCAAAACAGATCCAAGCACTGGAGAGGGACCTGGACCAAGTGAGTGGTGCTGAAATCGACCAGCTATATCAGAATCTTCTAGAATGTTTACTGAAAATGTATATGACCCAGCCCAAGCACAGGTGTAATGACTCAGAAATTCCAAGGTGTAAGCACACGCATGTGCATTTTTTTTAAAAGTATGCCGAGTGGATCGCTAATGTTTGGAAGCCACTACATGACCTTTATCCTCATTTCTCCTAATCTTGGAATTCTACAATTCATTACAAAATACCACATGAATTAAAACTGTAGCACTCTTTCCTAAACAGTAAAGTGACGTATCGATTGGTTCTTTTTCCATTTGGCCAGCATTTTAGAGAAATATATCTAAACTTAAAAGCTATAAAGAGGGAGGAAACCACTTTTTCTTGTACTGCAAAATTATGAAGAGGCTTGTTGGTATGTATTACAGGTTCTCCCAGGTAAAGTAAGATATTAATGTATAATTGATCCTAACCACCTCCAGTGAAAGACGTAAACCACACTTGACGCATGTGAAAACAATTTTTTTTAAAAAGAACAAAATCCATACAAGTAATTTTCATTATTCTCATTAACTGTAAAAAAAAAAAAACTTTCTAGGGGTCATTAAAATATATTAATAATTCCTCATTCATTTAATACTTTCTATTCAAACATCATGCAAGCACTCACCACATACTGCGGGACCAGTAATAAACAGAAAGGGGCAGGGGATGTGCTGCCTGGTGTAACAGCTAGTCTCGGATAGATAAACTGACAGCAGCCTAGTTACAAGAACACCTCATTGTAAAAATTCAATTTTGGTGCAACACAAATGGTACTGTATTAAAAAAGTAGATTTTCAAATGCAGAGGAAATCTCCATTTCTTTATTTTTGCTGACAAAGAAATAAACAACTGTTTCTAAGGGTAGTTGAATATTAAATTTACTGAAGTTGATAAGTGTGCTGTGGTTGTGTAAGAGATGTCCCCTTTCAGGAAATACACATTCAAGTATTTAGAGATAAAGGGCCATGATGCATGTAACTTACCCTCAAATGGTTAAAAAAAAATTGTGTGTGTGTGTGTGTGTGTGTGTGTAGAATGAAAGAGGAGAGGAAAGGGATACAGACACAAAACTAACAGGATAAAATGGTAACAATAAATCAACCTGGAAAAGGTATATAATTTCTTGCAATACTTTTATTTCTGGAACTTTCATATACGTATGAACTTAATTCCAAATAAAGTTTTTTTGTTTTTGTTTTTGTTTTTTAAGAGGAGACAGATAAATAAGGGAAAAAATAGCAAAATGTTGAGAATTCTTAAAGATGGGTTATGGATAGGTGGTCATTCTACCACTCTCTCTACTTTTATCCATCTTTGAAATTTGCCACAATAAAATGTTAAAAAATAAAAATAAAGAGCAGGTGAAATCATGTATTAAGTTCGCTACTAAAGTGACTAGAAAACAGAAGGCATTCAATAAATGATAGATGTGTTATTATAAACCGAGTTCACTCTATCTGGAGTGTAGACAAGTTATTAGTGTTTGCTATTTCAGTACATAGAGCAAGTATTTACTGACAGACCAGATGTAAGGTGCTCTGCTGGAGACAGCAGTGAACATGCTCACATTAAGTCAAGCACCAGCTGACACACTCAGGACTCAGGTTATGATGAGAGAGGACCAGAAAACAAAGGTGAAGAGTCAAAGGAACTGAGCTCAAGTGCAAACCAACATCACATCTTTCCTAGGTGATCTTAGAAAAATCATAACTAGGAACATCTCTTCATCAGTCGTATTATAGAAAGGTAAAACCACATATTTGACAAGGTTGCTACAAGAACCAAGTGAAATACATGAAAAGTGCTCTATAAACTCTCAAGTGTTATCCACATGTTAGTTTTCATTGTATTGTATGTAGAGGCCAGGTATGGAGAATGAGGTTTGTACACAGTAATCATAACGCAAAGCCAAGTTAAGTATGCCACAGGGAAAGAGCACACCTGGCTAGGAGAGAAAAGGAAGTCTTCATGGAGAAGGTGGTACTTGAGATGGCCCTTAATGGATGGACCGGCAGAAAAAAGTCAGAGAGGAGGAAATAGGATTCTAAGTGAAAGAGATAATCCAAGGAAAGACATGAAAGGGGGAGAGTGTCAGGCATGTAAAGAGTAACAGAGTTCTTACTAGAGTCTGGGCAACAAACAGTAGAATATTCAACCAGAAATATATCTGAAAAAGTGAGAATAAACTGAAGAAGGCCTTGCCTAACTCCTGGGAGGGTCCAGATGTGTGGTTCACTACTCACCTCGCACGAGGAACCTTTTCTTCCTCTGCCAGTGCCAATGAAACTTCACTATCCAAAACTAGAAAAGTTTCCAAAATAAGGCACTCTGTTTCAAAGGAAATTATTCAAGCAACACATACCATACATATACTGCTATGAAAAGAAATGCTTTCTACTGAGTTGCCAGAAAAAACACAATCCCAATGAAAATAAATATAATCCAAAAGAGTTTATAATTTACATTTGGCTTTGGCATTTTTTTTTTCAGTAGGAGCTTCCAAATCATATTTCTTCTCAAGCCAATATTAAAGTAAGAAAATTCCTTAACTACCAACCAAGAGATCTTCAAAAGTGATCACACAACTGAAGTTAAATTTCCTTGTCAACCTGATGGACTTTCACAGAATGTGACTTAATTCAAAATTACATGACCATTTTTCCTCCCCCCCCAATAATACATAGCTGTGCTTTAGAAGAGAACATTCTTTTGCTGTTTGAGTCGCATACTGTAAAATAATGAAAAATCACTCTTATCATGATTTATACATTTATATGAATAGTTTTATGAAGATGTAAGAAGCTATATAAAATGTCTTGTGACTATAGTTCACTAAAAATCTTAAGTCCATTTTATTTATTTTTATTTTTTAAGATTTTTATTTATTTATTGAAGAGAACGAGAGAGCACAAGGCAGGGAAGTGGCAGAAGGAGGACAGTCAGACTTCCCACTGAGCACAGAGCGAGACACGCAGGACTCGATCCCAGGACCCCGAGACCATGACCTGGTCATGGTCGGATACTTAACTGACTGAGCCACCAAGATGCCCCCGTAAGTCCATTTTCATGTCCTTAACTAATATTAAATCTTTTTCACCACCACCTCCCCCAGACCCTGAATATTAAATTTTTTAATGGTAAAGGAAAAAGCCATAAAATCATTGGAAATTATATGGAAATAATCTTAGCAATCCTGACCTCATTCAATAGACAAAAAAACTGGAAGCTAGGAAAATTAAGGGACTTGGTTCTGATACACTGCTAACTAGGTGGGACAGATCTGAAGTTTAAAAGTTCTTTGGCACCTGGTACTGATGATACCACATTACCATACTGGACATTCTTCTGATGACACATAACTCCAAGAAAAACTAAACACAATGCATGAATCTATGTTTGTCCTTTAAAAAAAAAAAGTGCAAAGTATTGCCATTGTTTGGAAGAAAGCAGTTAATGAACTTATACTATCTCCTCCCACAAATCTTCAACCAGGGGCGTCTGGGCGGCACAGTCGGTTAAGTGTCTGCCTTCGGCCCAGGTCATGATCCCAGGGTCCTGGGATCGAGTCCCCCATCGGGCTCCTTGCTCTGCGGGGAGTCTGCTTCTCCCTCTGCCTCTGCCGCTCCCCGCTGCTCATGCACTCTCGCTCTCTCAAATAAATAAAAATCCTTAAGAAAAAATCTTCAACCATCTTGAAATACTGGGAAATACTTAGCTTTATATCCTTTTTCCAGTTTAATGATCGAAAAAGAAAACACTGATGGCTTAATGAAGCCTTCCCATGGGACGCAAGCAGCCACGGCTGTGCTGCCTTCACAGGCCGCGGATGCACAAGCCTGGGACACAGCCTCCTCATCTGAAACAAGGGCAAATCAGAGCACGAACCTCTGCAGGCCTGGCATTCTGGGGAGCCTGCTCAGCACCGAAGACAGAGCAATGAGGGACCACAAACGTATTCAACCCATCATATTAAAAGAAATCAGGGGAAGGCAAATCTAGAAAGCCTGGCCCACAGATCAATTCCAAAAGTCAACAGAGGTCTCTTAACCCAAAGACGGTCCCGAGACACACTACCCGGTCCATTATCAAACAGGACCGGACTACATTTTCCCATCATACTGATGTTCCTCCCTGAGTGTGGCGAGCACGCCACAGCCATAATTTCACTGTGGAACTCGGCTCCGGGTAGCATTCCTTCAAATAGCCCACCTGTGCACTACGTAGTACGGCGCGTACTGCTAGCTTAGTAAGAGCGCCCGTGCAGACCCTACAACTGCCAAAGTACCAGGCTGCTTTTTGTTTCTCCTTCAGAAGAAAGCAAAAGTTCAGTTTCTAGGACTTCGCGTGACGCGGGTCCGCCACACTAACACCAGGGAGAGCCAGGGCTAACCTTTGCCACTCCTCGTGTCTTCATGTCCAACACCGTGAAGCAGAAACGAGGCTTTACTGTCAGCTGGGAAAGGATTTTCTGCAGTGAATGCAATCTGCTTCCAATCTGATAAAACCCACATTTGTGCTTCAGAATTTAATAAAAAACTCTTCAAAATGTGCTAATTTGTTGCTGAGCAAATGAAACGTATAACAAGAAAACTACACCTAATTAGTCATGTAAGATCCTAACCAATAAAGCCTCTAAAATAGCATGATTTCCTCAAAGCACAAGCAGTAAAAAGTTTCCAAGAGCTTAACCGCATTTATTGTGTACAGCTAAAATTCATGCGATATGCGTATTTACAAACACTATTCTTGAAAAATGGTGTCTTACAGGTAAACAATTATTTGCATACATTTCACTGCATCAATCACAGCACTAAATGGAAAAAATATTTTAAATTACTTCCAGTATCTCACATTTAGCCAGCTCCACAGAGCCAACAGTGGTGGCCAAGTGGACAGAATTTCTTATGACTAATTAGACAAATTCTATCTGCATCCAAGAACTGACAAAATCTGATTAGACTTACTTGCTACTCCTGACGCAAGTCCATAGAGCAGTCCTCCCCCCTCCGACTGCTGTGGGAGTACCTGTGCTCCTGGAGGGGGCGGCTTTTCTTGTCTGATAAAGTTATACAATAAGGTTTTCACAAGTTTGCTGGTGTACGGAAGACTACACAAAAAGAAAAAAGAAGAAAATCAAACTCATAGTTATGGGAGTCCCCTGATTTTGTATAATGATAAATATCATCTATATAATCTTTTAATAAAAAAGTGATTAGCACAATTCAAAGAAATGTAGCACTGTCACATAACAGTGAAGACTGTGGGCTCTGAGATCAGACTTGAGGCTTAATTCTGGCTTTCCTGTTTCTATGCCATAGTTGTTGGTCAAATAACTTCAACTCCTGAGTGCCAGTTACCTTACTGGTAATCTGTATAACAGATGACATATTATAAATTCAGTGTATTATTCAGTACCTGGTACTTGAAGGGAGGTAGTAACACAGAATCAGTAGGGAAAAGCAAGAATTAAAAAGCAACAATATAAAACACTATACATTTTAAGCATGAAATTATTCAATTTATGCATGCATACAAAATATTATATATATCTATTCTTTCAAGTAATGGAATAAAAGGAGAAGAGAACACAAGTGAAAAGGGATATGGTCCACAAATTAAAGTGATAAACCAATTCCTGCAATCTAGAGAAAACTCTGTAATAGACTCCTGAGCCAAAGCTCAGGCTCTTTCTCTATTGCCAGTGATTTTCAAATATGTTCCAAACAGCCTTACAGGATTCTGTGACTGTATCACAGGTACAATCCAGGGAGCAAGAAGGTGCCACATAGATAACCAAGGCAACAAGAAGGATGTGAAAAAGACAAAGCTCCTCCCACTCCCTGAGAACTTTAATCAAAGCTACTTTATTTGTAATTGTTTTACATTCTCAAGTTCTGTGAAGAATGTGCCAATAGAAGATACGTGTGTGTGTGTGTGTGTGTGTGTGTGTGTGTGTGTGTTTTATCTACTCCCAGCCCCCCACTGGGAGCTTGTAAGCTGCTACTGAAGAGTGGAGCCCCCCATCCTAACGCATGCCTGGCACATGGTTAACACACACTAAATATCTATGACTAAATGAAAGTAGGAGCAGTCAGCTAAGAGGCTGCTGGACTGGTCCAAACACAGGGTGACTGGGTGGAGATGTGGTAGTTTCGAAGGGACCTGTGAAAAGGGGAAGACTGAAAATAATTTCAGTGGACAAGCATGCCAAGATGAGTGCTTAGACATAGAGAATGCTGCAGAAAAAGAAGAAAGACGACTTCAAAGTTTCACTTCTACAAAGAAACCACCAGAGAAGGTGAAAAGCCGTGGAGATGAAAGGGGCAGGGAGGATGGACAGTTTAAATCGGAAAGCAGAATCTGGTTCCTTACGTGTTGGGTTTGGAGTGCGGACAGAATCACAGAAGGAAATGTCTGGCTGGACAGCTGGGACAACAGTGAGGTTAGAGGACAAGACCAGAAATATAGATTTATACAATAAGAAGTAGAAAAATGTAAAATAGGAACATACCATCGACCTCGCATCAAATACTTGTGACTGATACTCTGTCGCAAAACTTCCTTGTGGAAGAGTTGGCAAGAAAGGAAAACCACCATTGTTGATACAGCTTCTACTGAGATTTCATATGTAATATCTCTGGAGAAATAGGAAACAAACAGAATAATGATCCCCTTGGAAATTAGGATTGCTCTTTTCTAAATTATACATTTAAAAACTCAACCTAAATATTCAACATGTTTCTGGGTTATAAAAAAAATACTAATATGTTTAACATAAAAATTAAGTCAAGCAAAAATATGAAGCCCTTTCCCAGCCATTAGCTTTTGTACTTGGGTTAGGCATTCCATGACTTTCTTATTTTCCAGTTCCCATCTCCTGCTGAATGACAAGTCTCTTAATGTATAATGGAAACAGTTACCAGCAGTGTTCGGCTTGGAATATCCACCCTAAAGCTCTATGTTCATCTCTGTTTATTTATAATGCAGAACCAAATATGTAGATTGCCAAACTGAAGAGAAATCCCAGTGCAGGGAAGAAAACAATGCCTTTTCGTGGTGATAATCACTTTACAATGAGAACAATGGCATATCCTAACAACCTCTACCTCTAGTGTCTGCTGCCTCAAGGCCAACTCTGCATGTTCAGCAAAATACGGACAGTGAACACATTATACCTGTTTTATTAAGCAAGTTTCTCCCAAGATCATCAGCCCCCCTTTAGAAATAAATCTTAGATCAAATAAAAAGGAAACAAAGTTTTGGCTGAGCAGGAAGCACAAACAGGAATAAATGCCTCAAGAAATCTTCAGTTATTGCAAAAGTTTAACATGATCATCATGGGGAAAAGTAACAGATCAGGAAAGTGGAAATCTCAACAACACAGCAAAAAGAGTAACAGCTCCAAAAGAATATTAAAATATTTGACACAACTGAAATACTCATGGAAAGCTCCCCCCCAAAAAAAACACTTAACACCTACTTAAATGAGACTCATTAAGCAAATTAAACATGTCTTGATTCTAGAACTGGGCAAGCTTAAATTCTACCAGATATTTTAAGGACTTATTGCTGATAGAAATCTCTTTTATTTTTTTTTTTAAGGAATTTTTTTGAAAGATTTTATTTATTTATTTGACCGAGAGAGAGCACAAGCAGGGGGAGCAGCAGGCAGAGGGAGAAGGAGAAGCAGGCTCTCTGCCGAGCAGGGTGCCCAATGTGGGGCTCGATTCCAGGACCTTGGGATCATGACCTGAGCCAAAGGCAGCCACCCAACCGACTGAGCCACCCAGGTGCCCGATAGAAATCTCTTTTAAAAATAAAATATACAAAACACAAGAGGTCCATGCAACTGATGTTGTTATGTAATGAATAAATCCCAGTTCTACTCAGAAATCTCACTTTCAAAAGTATCATAGAACAATTCTCTCTCCTGAAATTTCCATAATTAGTGTTGTAAATATTAACCACATAAAACACAATTCTTATATTTGTTCTTACTCCTTGAACTGAATGAAAGACAAGCATGACATATCATGTTATGATTCATTAATTCTTCATAATAATGATGATGACTGCCAGCACCTGAAAGATTTTGCATCACAGCTATCATTTACTCATATAGCCCATACTCTATGGTCAACTGGCTAGACATTTAGCTGGGTCAGGGCTTAAAGCCAAATCCTGAAGAACAAAATATCTTGCTACAGGGTAGAGCCTATCTAGATAGGTGACCACCTCCAGGACATTTGATCATATATTCAGTTACTGCAACAATAATAAAGAATCAACTGCAGTGGTTTATAATTTATAATTTAACATCTTATTCTATGTCCCAAATCCAAATTCTGTAAAGCTATACAGGAGTGAAGGGTAGAGGGTTTCACGTTGGGAGGTAGGGAAAGCTGACAGCACATAAGAATAGTGACTCAACAGGACATTTTCGTGTCAAGCTACAAATCCATTCACCAAAATTCCTAAACAGAACTAAGTGATCCCCCTTGTATGCTTCCATAGGTCTATGGATAAAAGTTCTATCAAATTGTTTATTACACTGTATTCCACTTTGTAGGTCATTCAACAAATATTTACAAAGAACTTATTCTTACTATATCTAGACAGGCATTATGCCCCATATTAGAGACATATCCATCAACAAAGTGATAAGGCTCCCGCCTTTATGGAGCTTACAGTTTAGTAAAGAAAAGAGAACTCAAGAAATAATTACACCAAAAAGGGTCATAAAGAAAAACAGCAAGTAACACCATGAAAGGATTTAGGGGATTCTGGTTGTAAAGCTCTTCTGAAAAAGTGACATTAAGTTAAGCCCTAAAGCATGACTGGCAAGCAGTTACATGCAGACGAGTTTTGTTTTTTTTTAAGATTTATTTATTTGAGAGAGAGCATGTGCACACGTGCAAGTGGAGCTCCAAGTTATGACCCATGAGATCATGATCTGAGCTGAAATCATGACCTGAGCCAAAAACAAGAGTTGGACGCTTAACCAACGGAGCCACCCAGGTGTCCGAAGATGAGTCTCTTTTCTAGCTAGGGATCCTTTCATTTTTTAGTTATTTATATTCCCAACTCTAGTACATAACAGACACTCAATGAATAAATGGACACAGACAGAGGGATTTTTTCTTTTTTGTAACTTTTTTATTTTTTTGAGAGAGACAGAGAGAATCTTAAGCAGTCTCCACGCCCAGTGTGGAGCCCCACATGGGGCTCAATCTCACAACCTTGAGATCATAACCTGAGCTGAAATCAAGAGTAGGACACTCAACTGACTAAGTCACCCAGGCGCCCCAAGACACAGGGATCTTTTAATGCTCTGATTTTTATTGTAACTGACTGACTGGGTCTTCCTGAATAGACTCATCAGCATAGCATACAAAGCATATGTAATTTGGAATAGCAAAAAAGGAAGAAATGTGTTGAGGTCATGTAATGCCTGATCATAATACAAAAGAATACTCATTGCAAACATAAAGGGAATTTCATGAAGGACCCACGATGCTGCTGATTGAGAGGATATCTTTTATTCATTTTTCTGACCAGCATCCATTTATCAGCAGTAAAACAAAGGACACATAGGATGATCTGAATGGAATGACTTAATACCATGAAAATAGTAATTCTACACAAATTAATCCTAAAGTCAAGTCAGGAACTTTTTCAGGAATGTCCTAAAGTGACTCTAAACTTTTTATGGAAGAGTAAACATGGCCAAGTCAACCTTGAAGATAAAGAGTGAAGAGAGGGACTTTCACTACCAGGTATCAAGCCATGCTATGCAGCTATAGCAATAAAAACAGCATGGTATTTGCACACACACACACAAAAAACAGGCAAATGAATGAAACCCACCCAAGAACCAAACCTATGGCTCACACCTGTGGTGCAGACGTAAATAACATACAACAAAGATGGGTCCACGAATCAATGACAGAGAGACTGTACAGAGGATGGTGCTAGGAACAACTGGCTCCTTTTACAAAGAAAGTAGTGATGGGTCCCTATCTAACAACATACTCAAAGCCCCACTACAGATGGGTTAAAGACCTGGATGTGAATGGTACAGCTAAAGTTAACACAAGAAAACATACGATGCTAAGTTTGGAACATAAGCACATGAAATGACTTCTTAAATAAAAGCCTGAGAGCACAAACCATAAAGTCAAAAAATGCACTTAATTACATAAAAATTAAGGATTATTGCTCAACAAATGAAACCTTGGACAAAGGTAACAGGCAGATGAAGAACAAGAAACTCATCGAGAACTTTACAAACAACTCCTGCAAATGGCCAAGAAAAAAAAAACAAGAACTCCACTAGGAAAAAAGAGCAAAGTATATTAACAGTTTAAAACACTGTGATATCCCTTTCTGCCCTGGAAAATATAAAGTATTGGCAGGCATATGGTGATATATAAACCCTCACGTACTGCTGATGGGAATATTAACCAGAGCAGTCATCTTTAGAGAGCAACCTATGACCCAATATATGTATATATGCCAAAGAAAAACTCACAGAAACTGTTTGAGAACTGTGGTAGGCAAACTCTAAAATGACTCTCAATAATTCCTGCTTCCTGCTATTCATATGCCCTTGTGTACTGCCTCCCCTTGAGTGCAGGCTGAACCTAGTAACTCACCTCTGATAAACACAATAAAAGTGAGAGGATGCCACACTACCAGGTGGAGGTAAATTTACAAAATGACTATGGCTTGTGTTGGGCACCCTCTCTTGCCTTTCCTTTCTTTTTTTTCTTTTTTTTGCTTTCTCTGAAGGAAGCCAGATGTGAGCTGACATATGGAGAAGTCCACCTGACAAAGAACTAAAGGAGGCCTCCAATCAACAGCTAAAGAACTGAAGTCCAGTTTCCCTAGAGTAACTGAATCCTGACAACAGCAAGTGAGAAATCTAGAAAGCAGGTCCTCCCCTTCCTAGCTGAGGCTTCAGATGAGACCACAGCCTCAGCAATAAGCTCAACTACAACCTCAAGAGTCAGAGGCACCATGCCAGCTCTACCTCCTGATCCTAACAAACTGGGCATGAAGCCTACTTAAAAAAAATGCATGTACATAGAACATTTAGTTGCGCATATATATATATGGCATATATATATATATATAATGTATTAGACACACTTAAAATGGCTGTTGATGGGAAAGAAGAGAAGTAAGGAATGGGGATAAATGGGAATAAGTGAATGGATTAACACCAAATGCTGGGAGGGATGGGCCTCACATGAACCAGTCATGATAATGACCCTTGAAGTAATGACCCTTGAAGTGAAGTATGTGACTGACTCAATCCTATGCCTGATGTGTCCAAAATCAGGGACAGTGGGATGAAGGGGGGGGGGGGCATCAGAAGTTGGATGATGTACTGAAGTAGGAAATGCTTTAACTAATTCAAGAAACAAAGCATATGCAATAAACTGTTTCACTGAAACATTATGAGGACCTCAATGAAAACAGTGACAACAGGAATGGAAAAGAGCAATCACACTTGAATGACATGGAACAAAATAAAACTAATTGCACTCAGTGACAGACTGGATGCTTAAAGTAGGCAAAAAAGACTAAGACTAATCAAAAAAGACAGGTTTCTAGATTTAGAACTCAGAGACAGTGATATCAACCTAAATCAAGAACACTTTCTTTTTTCATGAATGGATGCTGAATTTGGTCAAACGCTTTTTCCACACTTACTGAGACAACACTCATATGGCTTTTCTAATTTATTCTGTCAATATAGCATATTATGTTGATTGAATTTTAAGTGTTAACCATATCACATTCTTCAGGTAAACCACACTTGGTTATGATGTACTATCCTTTTCATAAATTGCTGGATACAACTTACTAATTATTTTTTAAAGATTTTATTTATTTATTTATTTATTTATTTATTTATTTATTTGAGAGAGTGCTAGCATGAGCCGGAGGAGGGACAGAGGGAGAGGGACAGGCAGAGAATCTCAAGCAGACTCTGCGCTGAGCATGGAGCCTGACGGGCTCGATCTCATGACCCTGAGATCATGACCTGAGCTAAAACCAAGAGTTGGACACTTAACCAACTGAACCACCCAGGCACCCCAACTTACTAATTATTTTTAAAAGATTTTTCTCCTATACTTAATTACATAAAATTTTCTTTTTACGTAATTGTGAGGTTTTAATATCAGGGTTAAGCTAGCCTCACAAAACATGTTATCCCATCTACTTTTGAAACATACTTTATTGAAATATTTGCTTCATGACACAACGTTGAGCAAAGACAGCGGAACATTATGTATCATACGAATGAATATGCACGCAGATGTTAACAGGCAAAAAATTAAAAAAGCAATCCGGAGAGATGAGATTATAGGTGACTGTTTTTATTACTTTAAACTTTCTAAACGGGAAGGGTATGAAGACAATGAATGGGAGAAACATTTGCTCCAAACTGATTATCTCTACTGGGAAATTTCCAGTAGATAGTGATAGTTTGAGGATAGTATCTAACCTCATTTTGACCATGGGTCTTCTTAATGATTCCTCTCTCTCATGTCACTGTAAACAATCAAAGTAACAGAGATTGCAACTAGGGAAAAACAATCTAACATGAGTGTCTTAGTGCTTGTGGACCGCAATAACAAACTAACAGAGACTGGGTGGCTTATAAACAAAAGAAATCTATTCTCACAGGTCTGAAGGCTAGAAAGTCCAAGATCAAGGCACCTGCAGATTTCGTGTCTGATGAGAGCTGGCTTTCTGGTTCACAGACAGCGAGCATCTTTTTGTTGTGTTATCACATGGTGGAAGAGGGGCAAGGGAACTTTCCTGGGTATATTTTACAAGGGTACTAATCCCATTCATGAGGGCTTTGCCCTCATGACCTAACCATCCCCCCCACCCAAATACCATCACCTTGGAGGTTAGGTTTCCACATATGAATTTTGGGAGGACACAAACATTCAGATCATAGCAATAAGTTAGCCACACTTACTGTGTTAGGGCTCTCCAGAGAAACAGAATCCACAATATATGAAGAGATGTACTGTAAGGGATTGGCTCACACAATTAACGGAAGTTGAGAAGTTCCATTACAAGCTATCTGCAAGGGGGATGGGGGTGGAAAAGCCAGTGGTATAGTTCCCGTCCAAACCCAAAGGCCTGAGAACCAGAAAAACCCTGGTCTAAGTCTAAAGGCCCAAGAATCAGGAGCACCAGTGTCCGAGGACAGAAGATGGATGTCTCAGCTCGAGCAGGAGAGCAAATTCACCCTTCCTCCACCTCTGTGTTCTATTCATGCCCTCAACAGACTGGATGATCCCAGTACTGGTGAGTATGATCTTTCTGACAAAGTCTACCAATTCAGATGCTAATTGCTTCCAGAAACACACTCATGGACACACCCGAAATAATGAAATAATGTTTGACCTCTGGGCACCCCTCAGCTCAGTCAAGCTGTCACACAAAATTAACCATCACATTTGCCCATCAAAGATGTAAGTTCAACGTTTAAATACTGGCAGAGTGCGCAGTCACAGATTCAGTCTCATTAAAAGCATTTAGTCATTAAAGGCATTTAAACACTATTTGAAAGATTTTACACCGAGAAATGTTGTTCCTGCATAAGAAACAGACACTCACAGGCACCTCTAATTTTTAATAACCATAAAAAGCAAATACATATTTCAGTAAAAAAACTTTTTACTCAATATAAAGCTTAGTGGCATAGCACACAGCATTTGCGATTCTTATTCACAAAAGAGCCTATAACTATGAGCCAAAAACCAAGCTATCCCATATATCAACATACCATTTAATATGCATAAAAATATAAGATTTAGAGAAACAAAAAGAATGCCTAAAAAGAAGAGCATCTAGCATCTTTTTATGTGTGCACAGAATAAAAAGCAGCTCAAATATACTACAGTCACTCAGGGTTGATAATGACGGAGAATACAACGATCTCTCTTAGAAGAAATCTACTGCGGAGACGAGCAGGCATTTCTTATTTGTAAATAATTGTTAAACAAGTTAAAAATGGACTTCATCCATATGATACTAAAAGATAGTGAGATACACACATACTGTTGGAACAACTGTATAGCCTTCTGTAAGAAAAAGAACTTGAATCTATACCTCAGACCCTATACTAAAAGAAATCCCAAATATATCAGAAGTTTAAATCTCAAAGAAAAAAAAAAACCCTATGGGACAAGATGGAAGATTCTCTTATAACATGCTTTATAGAAGGCCTTTCCAACCATTCATTCCAAATATTCACTGAGCACTTACTTACCATATGCCAGGCCTCCTGGAGCTTATATTCTAGAGGGGCAGACAAATAAATATGCTATGTAATAAATTAAAAGGTTATAAGTGCTATGAAGAAAACAATGCATGAAGGTTGGATAAGGAGTACCTCGTTAAGGTGGAAGGGTAAGGAATAGTTATGCTAAACTGCTATGAAAATAGTCCAAAATTATGTTTTAAACCAGAGCAAAGTTCATTTCTCTGCCACTTAACAATCAGATAAAGCAGGATCTACTTAATAAAGTCATACAAAGGCCATGCTGGAAAGGAAGCTCTTCCCCCTTTGCATGTACTTCCAAGTTTGTTCCAGTTATCATTTCCCATCAGAGAGAAGGGAGAAAAATCACTCCAAGGCAAGTCACTTCTTTTTAAGTAACACAAAAGTTGTATATGTCACTTCCTCTGGTACACCCACATCTAGATCTAGCTGACAAACGAGCTTGAGAAACATCATCTTTACCTGGACAGCCTCTGCCCAGCTAAATTCTAATAAAGAGGAGGAGAATGAATTTGGGGGACCACTGACAATCGATCACAGGTGTGTTACAATTTTAAACAATAACACTCAACACGAAGTTGACATTTGAGCAAAGACTTCAAAGAAGTAAGGAGGCAAGGGGAAGAGTCTGCCAGGGAGAGGGACCGGCACATGCGGTCACAGGCTCTGAGCTGGGAACATTTTTATTTAAGGATATTTAGCATATTTAAGGAACACCAAAGAAGCCAATGGGGCTTCAATGAAATGTGCATGAAGGCAAGTAGTGAGAGAAAGGGCCAAAAAGGTCAACAATGAGCATAAAAGCCCATCCAGAAGGCCTAAAAACTGTAAAAGACAGATAAACTCAAATTCTTAAAAATAGTGTTTAAAAATTTATTATGGCAAAACAAAAGCATACTATAAGGAAATATGTCAAAAGGCAAATTTAGAAAAACATATACTTTAAATTCATGTCACAAAGGACTAAAATACAAAATGGGTCCTAGAAACAGATACAACAGAGGCTCCAATATGAAAATGAGCAAAGGATATGAGCAAAACAATGTTAACGACTCTAACGTCCAACAAGAAGGGAATGATTACGTATAATCTGATACTGACCTACCACAGGTCATAATGTTGTATTTTTTTTAGAAGAATGAGAAGGGATGTAGAAAATTAGATCGAGCTCACACACAAGGCTAATGGGAATGTAAAATGATGAAGCCGCCGAGGAAAGTTAAACACACAATTACCAGATGACTAGCAATTTTACTCTTAGATACATGCCCAGGGGAACAGAAAACGTAAGTCGACCCAAAATCTCGTACAGGAATGCTCGGAGCAGCATTATTTACAATGGCCAAAAAACAGAAACAACCCAAATGTTTACCAACTTATGAGCGGATAAACAAAATGTGGTATATACGTACAGTGGCATACTTCTCAGTAATAAAAGGGAATGAAGTCCTGGGACTTGCTACAACAGGGGTGAACCTTAAACTCATTGTGCTAAGTGAAAGCAGCCAGACATAAAAAACCACACAGTCTAGGATTCCATTCGTAGGAAATGTCCCAAAAGGGCAAATCCACAGAGACAGAAAGCACATTAGCGGTTACTACGGGCCGGACAGAGGGAGAAATGAGGAGTGGCTGCTCATGGGTACAAGGTTTCTCTGCGGGGTGATGAAGTTCTGAAATTCGATGGTCATGACAATTTCACAACTTTTGTGAATATACTATAAAAACCACCTAATGATATACTCTGAAAGGGTAAACTTTGGGGTATTTGACTATTCTCATAACAAAAATGAGAAAGCTCTTTAAATGCTTGTGTACAAAAGCTGCCAGGATAGACTGTCGAATGGACAAAGAGGAAAGTTCAAAACAGTACGTACGATTTCCCAGCTTTTGTGTGAATGCAGGGAGAAATAAGAATCTGTGTTCATAACTGCATCTACATTGCATGAACATCCTCAGGAAGGATACATAAGAGACTAAGCACAGTGGTTACTTATGGAAGCAAATGGGACAGCTGGAGATGGGGGACCAGAGTAGGCAGGAGACTGTTCATGTACACTTTTATGTGTTTGGATATTTAAGCAATATGCTCTAAAATTAAATTAATCAAGAACTAAAAATAGAAGACTGTCATAAATGTTAAAATTAAACTTTTCTTGACTCAAATCTGATGACATACTGAAATAAGAGCAAACAAAATTAAATCATATTGTGGTGTGCTGTAAAAGTCACTGATCCAAAATTAGGAGACCTAGGATCTGCTTCTCAGCTCTCCATTAAACTCACTCTGTTAATTTCAACAAATAATCCCTCTGGGTCTCAGTTTTCCTATTTTTAAATAAGTACATTGGGCAAGATGATCTCTAATGTCATTTCTTGTGTAACTTTCTATAATGCTCAAATAAAGGAATTCAAGGCAATTTTAGAGTTCTGTGAAAACAAAATTTAAAATGTATTAATTGGCCTATCCTAAGTGCCAAATAATCAGGGAAAAGAGCCAGACAGGCCAGTACTTGAAAGAAACCAAAATGCTACCATGCTGAGTGTGGTGGTTTTTAAAAGATGAAAAATGTTTTAAGCCAACAGATCTTTCTTGTTTTAATGTCCTTGTATGATCTTCAGAAGATTTTCATCACACAATCGCCAAAACAAAGTAAACTTTAAAAAGCCAAAGTGTTGCTTTGGCTGCCATATTATCCCAAGAACTTTCCACCATCTGGGCTGGAAATGTCCTAAAACAAACTACTGTTGGAGCAAGTTATTAATTTCATGTGAAGAAAAAAAAAGACGGGCGCCTTGACCTTGTGCCGCTCTGCTAGGGCAGAATGGAACACTTGGATAAAGACAAAAGCCTTCATGAAATGGGTGTTAGTGTTGGCTAAGGACAAAGTCAACCAATAAGGAGGAAACAAACATCCTCTTCTGACTTACTATTGGGTAAGAAACCGGACAGTATGTAAATGGAACATAAGTTTAACAAAAACAACAGACAAGTTCAAAGGATTAAAACCAAAATTTAGAAATATCAGTGTTATGCCACCACAGAGTGTGAAAGTAAAACATGAGGGAAGACTAAAAAGTGGCAGAGTGTATTACAGATACGGTCAATGGTGGTGGTGGCTAGTTTTCAAAGATAACAAAATCAAAGGCATGGGAATACTTCTCATTTATAAAAGTCTTAACAGTGGAACAGAAAGTGCCTGCAGGTTAGGAGTCACAAACTCTGGATTCTGGTCTCAGAAAGGTTACTCATTAGCTTCATCAGCCACCTTACCTGTCAACTTCATTATATGTAAAAATCAAGGGGGTGGATCAAATAAACTCAAATATCCACTCCACGTTTTCCTGATTTCTCGAAGAACTAGTGCTCTACATATAACACTGCATCACATGCATCAATAAAATAGAGCCACATATCTTCCTGAGATAAAATAAAGGTCAACAAACAATATGAGTTTTTAAAGATAACCTTAAAAATGAAAAATTAAGATGGGTAAGAGGGATACATAATATAAAAAAAGATGAATACATAATAATAAAGCAAATATACCAAAATGGTTATATGAGTGTCCATAGTGCAGTCATGCCAAGTTAAAATGTTGCATTCATAAAAGAAACAATCAGAGAAAAAGAGCTCTCAGGAATTAAAAATGATTGCTAAACCTTCATCAAAAGTTAGAAATGGTTTTTGAATATACGAAGAGATGTTCAATCTCACCTGTAATGAGAAAATACATATAAGACACAATGGGGGCGCCTGGGTGGCTCAGTCGGTTAAGCATCTGCCTTCAGCTCAGGTCATGATCCCAGGGTGCTGGGATCGAGTCCCACATCGGGCTCCTTGCTCAGCGGGGAGCCTGCTTCTCCCTCTGCCTGCTCTGCCTGCCGTTCCCCCTGCTTGTGCGCATGTGTGCGCTGACAAAATCTTTAAAAAAAAAAAAGAATCACACTATTATTTCTATTTTTAACTTACAAAAAATTTTATACAATATTGGCAAGGGTCTGTTAAATGATTTTAGTGAGACTATAACTGGTATAATCTCTTTAGGGTTGGTGAGAATGCAAACTGGTGCAGCCACTCTGGAAAACAGCATGGAGGTTCCTCAAAAAGTTGAAAATAGAGCTACCCTACAACCTAGCAATTCCACTACTAGGTATTTATCCAAAGGATACAAAAATAGTGATTCGAAGGGGCACGTGCACTTATAGCAGCAATGTCCACAACAGCCAAAACATGGAAAGAGCCCAGATGCCCATCAACAGACGAATGGATAAAGAAGATGTGGTATATATATACAATGGAATGTTAGTCGGCCATCAAAAAGAATGAAATCTTGTTATTTGCAACAATGTGGACAGAACTAGAGGGTATATGCTTAGCAAAATAAGTCAGAGAAAGACAAAAACCAAATGATTTCACTCATCTGTGAAATTTAAGAAACAAAACAGATGAACATAGGGAAAGGGAAGGAAAAATAAAATAAGATAAAGACAGAGAGGGAGGCAAACCATAAGAGACTCTTAAATATACGGAACAAACTGAGGGTTGCTGGTGGGCGGCGGATGGGTATAATTGGGTGATGGGCATTAAGGAGGGCACTTGATGTAATGAGCACTGGGTGTTATATGCAACTGATGAATCACTAAATTCTACCCTTGAAACCAATACTACACTATATGTGAACTAACTTGAATTTAAATACAATTTTGAAAGAAAAAAATAATGATCTCTTAGGGAACAGGTTTTTTTTAAACCAAACATCATATTTTTATCAAATTTTAAAATGTACCCACTTCATACCAACTCTAAGATTTATATGATGGCTATATCTACATCTGCATGAAGTTAATTTATGTATATGTAGTATATCCCAACAATGAAATATTATTCAGTGCTAGAAAGATATGAACTATAAAGCCATGAACATGTAAGAAACTTAAATGCATATTGCTAACTAAACAAAGCCAATCTCAAAGGCTACAACTGTATGGTTCCAACTATCAGACAATCTGGAAAAGGCACAACTAAGGAGACAGTAGAAGATCAGTGGCAGCTGGGGTCGGGGGAGGGGATAAACAGGCAGAGCACAGAGGGCTTTTAGGGCAATGAAACTAGTCTTATGATACTCTAATGGTGGATACATGTCATTACCTATTTGTTAAAACCCATACAATGTACAACACACCAAGAGTGAGCCCTAATGGAAACCATGACTTTGGATGATAATGATGTGTCAGTGTGGGTTCCTCGACTGTAACATCATATCACCCTGGGGCAGGATGGTGAAGGAGGGGGGGGGTTGCTATACAACTGTGGGAACAGGAATTATACGGGAACTGCCCATACTTTCTGCTCAATTTTGCTGTGAACCTAAAACTGCTTTGAAAAATAAAGCCTACTAAGAAAAAGAAATAGTGTTATTTAGAAATATATTCAAAAGTATGATAAGGGTAAAGATTTATCTAAACCACCCTAACAGCTAAGAATCAAAAATGATTGTTTCTGGGGAGGAAAGAGATAAAAGGGATAGGACAAAGAACATTTGTTCTCATCATAAGCCCTTGGTGTTTGATTTTTTTCCAAAACCAACTGCACACATGTATTACCATTTAATACAATTGCAGCATCCGTATCAATGGCTAGTAAATATCTATTATGTAATATCGATTATATGTGAAAAGAATTTACTATGTAAAGAATTAACTCCTATAAGTGACACAAAAAATTAAAAAGAAAAAAATTAACTCTTTGCTGGTAGAATTAAAGTTTGCAATTATTAGTGTACTTTACTTCATTCATACTTTGCCATCCATGTATTAATAACAGCAAAAGAAAGTGACAAATGTATTCTGTACCAGTCTTGGTTTTGTAAGAGTAAAAATTCTTTGAAGGCAGAGTCAGTGTTTGCAGGGCCACCTGAGAATCCTGAAAACTGACCTTAGGAAAGGCACTTCCCTTCTCTCCACTTGAGTGACATCATATATAAAATCAAAGGGCTAGGATCAAGAAAAGCTGAATTCTAGTTTTAAAAATCCAATGCTCAGGTGCCTGGGCAGCTCAGTCGTTAAGCGTCTGCCTTCGGCTCAGGTCATGATCCAGGGTCCTGGGATCGAGCCCCACATCGGGCTCCCTGCTCTGCGGGAAGCCTGCTTCTCCCTCTGCCTGCCGCTCCCCCTGCTTGTGCTCTCTCTCTCTCTGTCAAATAAATAAAATCTTTAAAAAAAATCCAATGCTCATCTGGCTCTAAATGGCCCATAACCTGCAAGGAAATACGCAAACACAGGCAACATGACAGCCAGGACCCCAGACTCTGCTTTTGCTGCTGCTAATCTTTCTGTCACACCTAATGCCGGGCTAGCACCAGTCCTCCTGAGCAGCCAGGCACTACAGAAACTTCCTCCAGTTCCCAGATGATTCAGCCTTGTTCTTTTGAATCTCACAAGCCCCGTGTCCTATGCCTACTATACTTGTTAGGGAGCTAGTGCTACCCCTTTTTACTGAGAAGTTTAAAATGGGAAAATTAACTCCGAAAGCAAACATATTCAATGTTTTTGAGTACTTAGTATGTGTAACACAATACACTTTTATAATCCTAAAGCATTTGACAATTTACAAAAGCATCTTCAAGTGCATTGCTTGGGTCCCCAACACAATCATAAGCAACACAGGAGGCCGTGAGAACACCAGACAGAGGATGAGATGCTCCCTCTCGGCCGCCGGCCGTTCTACTGCATTAAAGGACATGATGTCTGGCCTGGCTGTCCCTCCAACAGCTACACGAGTTGGTCTCCAAACTCAGGGACTTCAATTTCCTTATCTAAAATACTGAACAGCTAGGGCGCCTGGGTGGCTCAGTTGGTTAAGCGACTGCCTTCGGCTCAGGTCATGATCCTGGAGTCCCTGGATCGAGTCCCGCATCGGGCTCCCTGCTCGGCAGGGAGCCTGCTTCTCCCTATGACCCTCACCCCTCTCATGTGCTCTCTCTCTCTCTCTCATTCTCTCTGTCTCAAATAAATAAATAAAATCTTTAAAAAAATAAAAAAAATAAAAAAAATAAAATAAAATACTGAACAGCTAAACTACACGTCTTCCAATGTCTCTTCCAAGTAATGATTCCTGGCCTATTGCCCCCAGTTGTAAAATGAGACCTGAGGCATGGAGTGACATTCCCGGTTAGTAGGAGAGCCAGGATTCAAGACCTATCTTCTGGATTCAGAACCACAGAGGTTTTTTTTCCTACTACAGAATATGTTCTACACTTCTTAACAATAATCAGTTACTCAATTATGAACAACCTGAGCACATAACTTATAAAATCAACATTATTTGTGGTACCGTATATATTTTGGTCAGACTTCAATAAACACGGTAAAGGTTTGCATATTTTTAAAAAATTTAACTGAGATTCCCCCCTCCTTGCCACACCAGAAATCAATTTTCAACCTAAAAAGCTATTGTGAACTTAATATATAATAGTATCTTGGCATATGGAAATGCTACCACCTTTAATTCAGTGCTGGTAATGACTTAAATACCTCACTGATTCAACCAGAAAGCTATACTAGATATTTCCCTTACAGCACCTAGAACTTAAATGCTGACTTGCTTTAGCCGCCCGCTCTGCTGAGGCTGCATTTGGAGAAGTGTTTAGGTATCAACATGCAGGGCTATAGAAAGGTATTTTCCCAACAGTTAAAGCCCTTCATTGCCAACCCAGGTCCCTTCAGTTCTTTCACTCTCCTCCATTAACTGTTCACGGCTTTTCACATTCTTGAACCACCTTCTCACGGTTAGCAACAGAAGTTTTCGATGTTCAGATTTTTCACAGTATATCATTGAAGCCAATATCATTAGTTTATGGGTCAAATAATAAATATCCATTTCCTATCATTTTATTACATTTCAGAAACTCTATGGACAACGCAAATCTCATAAATAAGATTCTTAATCAGTTCCATTCTTCCCCAAATACTTCCAGAATGGATTTTAGAGAAATAGCTCTAAAAATATATTCTTTTACATCTTAATAAACAGAGAACTCTAAACATAAACCGTTAGCCCTTCTAAAATTCAAGTCTCTGCCCCATCAAACAACACAGCTTGTCCATCCCTAATCTCCCACAACTCCTCTGCTCTGATCAAACTAATGCACTTGTGACTCTTCGGATACATTATTTGCACCCAAGAGGTCCTGAGCAGGCCCCTCTCTGGCTCTTCGCTGACCAGGTCACTACTAATCACTACAGCTCCAAATGACTTCAGCACTTAGGAGCTGTTTCTCCTCCTGGGCTATCTTTCTGTGTTTCTGTCCGTCTCTAAGCTCTTCAGAAGTCACACCTTTCTTTGTCCAGGGCCTAGTACACTAGAGACAAAGGCATGTTCCCAATACACGTTTTTCAGAATGAACTTAACAAAAGAGAGATTATTATATTGTGAAGGGGTAACGTGAGGACTGCTGAGCTATAAAGCTGACTGTCCCTAAACTACATGGCCCCGGACCACTCAGCATTTATAACTAATCTACCATTTCCTCAAATACTGTTATTTGGAAATATTTGAGGAAATATTTCCTCAGATATATGTTAGTTCTCAGTGTTTCTGCTTCTATAGCCCCTTTCTGCTTCTACTATCTATAAGACACCTAGTTTTTATATTACAATATACCAACTGCAAAGGGCTTTGAGCCACTGCATTTGCAATGGAATGTGCCTCAGCACAATACTTTGTTTCCATACAGACTAGATGATGGCAAACAAACAAAATGCTTTAAGCACACTGAACAGGTTGTGCCCCTACTATCTTACTCATTCAACAAATACTTGTGGAGAGTCTACCATGTGCCAGGCTAGCCTGAATACTAAGGACAGTGAGCAAAACAGATGCAGGCACAAGAGCAGTGCTTGTTTTCACAGAGGCTGCCTTCTAGTGATATTTGAGAAACACAAGCAAGAGAAATAACAGATAATCTGAAAAGCAGTGGTAATCGTAAAGACAAAAAACAAAGCGTGATGCAGAGAATGACAAGGGTGCTGCTATGTTCGGGTGGTCAGAGCAGCTGTTTCTAAGAAGCAGACCTCCTCTGAGCAGAAGAAAGTGACAAAGTCAGGACAGGAGCCATTCAGATATCTGAGGGGAGATATCTAAGGTGAAAGAAGAAGCGAGGGCAAAGGCCCTGGTGACGGGGACAGAAGTGGGTTGGTATCTTCCAAATTAGCATGAACCTGTGTGGCTGAAGCAGCAGGAGTGAGATGGACGAGGTCAGCAGGTAACATGAGTACCCCCTGTACTAGAGAGGTAGACAAAGTCACACTGCACAAATAGACACGCCTAGAAAAAGGCAGTAAAAGCAACCAATTAGGAATGTCTCAGTTTTATCAATATATAACTTTTATAAAAAAAAAAAAAAAGGTAAACATTCTGGGGCACCTGGGTGGCTCAGTCGGTTGAACATCCGACTCTTGGTTTCGGCTCAGGTCATGATCTCAGGGTCGTGGGATCGGGCCCCACGTCAGGCTCAGCACAGAGTCTGTTTGAGATTCTCTCTCCCTCTCGTGTTCTCTCTCTCTCTCTCACTCTCCCCCAAATAAATAAATAAATAAATAATCTTTTTTAAAAAAAGAAAAAGATAAACATTCTTATAAAATTATAACTGAAAAATCTGCAAATGAGGGCCAGGCTGAGAACTAAACAGTTGAGTTCACAGGTTGATAAGAACACATAAATGGATCTCAGAGGAGGAGGCTGCATGTCTGGCCTGGGGCCAGCAGAATGGCCCACTCCAAGCAGACCTCACAGGGACCTAGAGAAAGTGGTAGGACCTATGGTTGACAAGAGCATCACCATATACAGATAAGAGTGACGGCTTTCACAAAAACACCACCAAAGACAGGTAAAAAGACAAGTTAAAAGTTCTCAAAATAACTTCTACTTCATAATAAGACAGCATCACAAGCAAACCTAAGTATTGGGCCCATCAAACAATATAGCTCTGCTGCTGGGGGCCAACCGAAGCCCCACCACTGAGCTGAGTCACCGGGGTCTCATTCAGCCCCTCAACAGTAACACTGTGAGAACTGATCCATGTCACAAATTCTAAGTGTTGCGCTTTCAACTCTGGCATGCCAAACCATGTTCTTTGTATTACACTGGAAGATGTATGCTTCAATCAGACTTTGAAGATTAGTATCTCAGAGAATGAATATTTTATCATAAAAACACCCAACCTGTCTGAGAAGCAGGATCCACTAACTACTTAAAAGTCAAGCATTATTACAAGTGAATTCCTACAAATTCTGGAAGTTTATCTAAACTACTGCAGTTGACCCTGTACTCTTAATAACAAAGAATCATTTCAAACTTAGTGTATAGATCTCTAAGTATCTATCTATGCTCTTGGTAATCACTGGATTCCAATATTAATAGAATGATTTCACAGTCTCATAAGAGATGTTTAAGTGAGTTCTGAATTGCCCTCAGTGGCCACGAACGCTGCACTCCTCTTGCCATGCACCTGCTGATGCAGCACGGGCATGCCGATGTTAAACATGACAAGTCTACAGTGAGACTGATGATGGTCGGGAATGAGAGCATCCCCGCTTTTCAATTTCATGTTCCCCCTTAAGTCAGAAGCTGATCCACAACACTGCACTATGGTTATAGTACATGAAACATTTAAATAGTAATTTGGTTTCACATGGCAACTGTTACCAAGACAAACCTTCTTGTAGGATGGAGTTCCAAGAACATTAAATCATAAGAAATTGTTTCAGCAGCTGGTTAAAGCTGAGTGTACATAATACAAGACATCTGGTTGTCTGTGCATTTTCAGTTCATTTAAAAAGTATAAACACATTAAAACACTGAAATGTTTGATATATTACAACACTGGCTGCTTGCTCCTCAAGAGTGTTTAAGTGACTGGTCTATTCATTGTATTCAAGCCTTATTTACTAGCTAAAGAGATTTACTACTTCCATTCCCCTTAACTTCACCAAGACATTTTATTAACAAAGGAGGGGGGAAGAATGTACTCACTGAGGATATATACTAAACTGCTGGTATTTAGTAATGACATAAACATAACAGAGATGGAATTATTTTAAAAATTAAGGCAAGAACACACGAAGCATTGCACATACAATGGCAAGTAAATAGTAGACCATCTATGTGCTCCCCTTCCCACATTTGACCACATGTAACAGAAGCCTGACCATAGTGGCTTAACCAAAGTAAGTGTTTATTTTTTTTTTCACTTAAGAAGAAATCCAAAGATAAGTCGTCTAGGGCTGGTGTAATAGCGCCACAGTATCATTACTATCCCATGCTCCTGGGACCCTCTTTGCATGTGGCCCTCCTCTTCGTTTCAAGATGGTCCCAGCACTGCCTCCACATCTCAGGAAGGAAGAGAAGGGCAGCGGGCAAAAAAGCTGGAGGTACATGCTCCGCAAGCTCATGACTTCTGCTTACACAGCATTGGCCCAAACCATGTCACGGGGCCACATTTAGTTCCCGAGGTGCCCGAAAACTCAGCTGGGCACACACCGGTCCCCCAAACAATACTGGAGATGTGTTAGAAAGGTGAGAAAGGACATCAGAAATTCAAGTTAACCGTGTCTGCCACACGAGATCCACCTACATGGGACGTTTTCCCCTGTGCCCTTCCCCACCAGGTGATTCCTCCATTGCTTCAGCCCTGCCTTCCGGGCTGCACATCAGCAGACCAAGTTACCACAGGGTTTGGTGGTTCTCATTCCTAAATCTAGATTACAATTCTGGATGCTGCACTTATGCACAACAGAGGCCAGAGGCTGTCTTCTCACGAATACCTGGTCCTTCCTTTTTGGGCCACAGGCAAGCAGCACACGTCCAATGATATCCCCGTGTTCACGGAGATTCTGTCATGATCAATCTTAAACTCTTCTTCTTTATTCAAAAAATAATTCCTTTAGGGGCACCTGGCTGGCTCGGTCAGGAGAGCACATGACTCTTGATCTTGGGATTATTAAATGTGAGCCCCACGTTGGGTGTAGAGATTACTTAAAAATACAATCTTTAGGGGTGCCTGGGTGGCTCAGTCGTTAAGCGTCTGCCTTCGGCTCAGGTCATGATCCCAGGGTCCTGGGATCGAGCCCCGCATCGGGCTCCCTGCTTGGCAGGAAGCCTGCTTCTCCCTCTCGCACTCCCCCTGCTTGTGTTCCCTCTCTCCCTGTGTCTCTCTCTGTCAAATAAATAAATAAAATCTTAAAAAAAAAAAAATACAATCTTTAAAAAAAATAATAATTCCTTTAAAATATGCATTCTCAGTGGGTGATACCACCAAGAGAGTGAAAATTGATTTTTTAGGGGTGAAAAACTTCACAGACAGTATAATGATCTGTGGCCCTCCAAAGGGCCACAGTACATAAAGAGACATTCAGTGCATCTGGGGTATTCAAATTTCATTAGTGGGGAGAGGCAATTACAAAAATGTCTGAAAAGGCTCCAGAGAGACAAAAGTTGAGAGTAACTTCTTTAAAAGGAACATTTTATAGCATATAAGAATTGCGTTCAGCTGGAGTGACAGAAATCCAGTTCCAGGAAACAAATAAGGATCTATTTTTCTCACATGAGAAGTCTGGGGGGGAAGTGGCGAGGAGGCGCTGGTAGTAATGACTTTGGTTCAGCAGCTCAATGAAATCAAAGCAGAATTTTCTGTGGGTCTCTGGGCTCATGGTGCCAACAGGGCTACACAACTCCCAGTATGTTGACTACATTCCAGATAGCAGGAAAGAGGACTGTCAAGAACAAAAAGATACGCCTCCTAGCTGAGGCAGGTCCTCGTACCCAGAGGTTTTATTGGAAGATGTCCCCCTACATCTCAGGGCACCTAACTTCAAAAAAAACTGGAAATGGAAATCCAACCTCTCCAAAAGAGGTCAGAAATCAGGAAGTAAGGAAGAAGGAAGAGAATCCTGGGTGGCTAACAGCTGCCTCTACCACATATGGGTTAGATTCTCTTCCACCTGTTAAAAGACATCTGTAAGATATCACTACAGAGATTAATTCTGTGCCTATCATTTGCTCAATATTCCTAAAGAGTTTGATTAGGTTCTTCTTATAACATAAAATTCTTGTTTGATAATGCATAGTCAGAGTATAAATATTATTAAGCAAAAGATACAGAAGAACTCCACGGACAGACACAGAGGCATACGTAAAAGGCATACATAAAAATACAATACCAGGACCCACAAACTCTTTGACATGATCAATCGCCATTTTCAATATACAAAGAAGATAAAGCAAATCCTGGCTTGGCCCGAACTTACAGGAGCGGAATATCAGTGATTAACTGCATCAAACAACAGAGCAATTCTTCCAAAAGAT
This sequence comes from Phoca vitulina, assembly GCF_004348235.1. NCBI lineage: Eukaryota > Metazoa > Chordata > Mammalia > Carnivora > Phocidae > Phoca > Phoca vitulina. The sequence goes on along the minus strand of NW_022589730.1, from coordinate 24,494,205 downwards.
CTTCAGAGTCAGAACCTGGTAAGACACACAAAAATTTTTTAACAAAATATAAACTAGAATAGAGTTTTTTAGAAGTTCGGTCTTCATTCCCTATGAGAATAACAACAGTTATTATCACATAAACTCAGACACTAATGTTGACCTCTAATAAAATCCAAACCACGAGCAAGTTAGTACATACTACAGTCTTCATCTAGTACAGGAATTCTGAACATAAGCTATTAATTATATAACTTTTAATGTGTCAAAGTCTCTTATGGTTCCTGTAGACCAGCAGTTTTCAAATCTCTTATTTTATACCGTGTTTTTTCAAATGAAATCTTATACTAAAGTAAAATAGACAAAAAAATCAAGCTGCCCTAGCTGCTTTGTTTGAATCAGTAGAATACCTGTACCTCTTTCCCCCAGTAAATATCTGATCAAACACTGGATCTCCCTGATGGGCCTCAAAGCACCTTTTCTGAACCTGTGGGGCTCCACAGATCACAGACTGAAACCCACTGAAAGGGTTTCCACCTCTTTACAAATAAAGAGCCAGAGGTAAAATGGCTTTCCCAAGTCACAGAGTAAGTGGCAATGGTAGGATGCAAATTAACATTCCTGTAGAAATGCTCCTCTCTCCCAAACTGCTCTAAGTGACCGTCTCATTTCCAAAGCCAACCAATTGCTCATGTTACTTCTGGCTTTGGACACTAACACCTACTCCTTCATGAAATTCTTCTTACCCTCAGTTCCTACAACACCTTGTTTCCAGTCTACTTCTTTTCTACTCATTCCCATGATCTGCCTCCTCAGAATATCTTTCAACTATTCGTATATTCCCCAGAGTTCCACCATTGGCTTTCTCCTCTTCCCACTCCCTCTGTCCTCCTTCACCAATCATTACTTATATACTGGTGATTCCTACAGTGACAGTTTTCCTCTTAGCCTCTCCAATGAACTCCTTCTTATCTTTATATCCAGTTGCCTACTGGCCATCTCCACCTAGATGCATCACTAGCACCTCAAACTCCAAATGCTCAAAACTGAACCCATCTTTCCCAATACTTGAAATCCACTTATTGCTTCTTTCTGCTTCCTTTTGGTGACCACATCAAGAACCCAGGGCCAAAGCCCAGACTACTCTCTCATATGCTTCTTTAACCAATCTCTGGGTCCACTCGATTGCACAGTCTACCTCTCTGATGTTTCCTCTTTTCTGCATACCTCATCATGCTTCTGTTCATTATGTCATCATCTCAGTTCAGTTAAACCAGCTTACTAAATTAAAACTCACTCCTGAACTTCTTTCAACCTTCCTAACTAGTATTCCTACATCCAGTCTTACTCCTCTCCAACCCAAACTCTAGACTGCTAATTAAGGGAGCTAACTAAACTCTCTTCTTCCCTCCCCTGGCTTACATCTTTTCAACTGCTTTAAGCTGAACACTAGGTATCAGAAAAAACTCAAGTGCTAAAGTACAGCATGCCAGACACTTGAAGACACAGACCCTGTACTCCCTTCTACCATGATCTCCCCTCCATTACTCACAATTTATATTCCAACAATATCCAGCTACCTGCTACATGCCATTTCATGCCTCCTCAATAACATTCCCTCCGCCGAGAATGCCCTCCAACAATAAAACCCTGACTTTTGAAAAAGCCAATCTTTATTTACCTGAATCATTCTCAGTCTTCCTCTCCATAAAACCCAACTCTCCTGCCTCACTCTGAAAAAAAAAATAATCATCTACAAAGCATCTTGCCTTGTACATGTCTTTCATTGTATACATAGGTTACATTATACCATAATTTCTGTCTATACGTGGGCAGGCCCCTTTTGGACTCTATCCTTTTTTTTTTTTAAGTAGGCTCAAAAACTAATGATGTAATGTGTGGTGATTAACATAACACAATAAAATAAAATTTACAAAATAAAGTAGGCTCCATGCCCAGCGTGGAGCCCAATGCAGGGCTTGAACTCATGACCCTGAGATCAAGACCTGAGTTGAGATCAAGAGTCGGATGCTTAACCCAGGCACCCCTGGACTCTGTACTTCTTGAGGATGATGACTGACAAAGAGCTTAACACATAACGTATACTCAAAACATGTTTGCCGAACCAAACCCAGGGTCTAGTACAAATCTAGTGGTTATTTCCAAAGCATCAAAGCACTTGGGAATTTCAAAGTTTAGCAATTCTTTTTTCTAGACCACAATATCACTTGGTATTCAGAAATTATGAAGAAATTCCTTCCTGCCTTGCCATAAATAGAACTGGCACAGTAACCCTCTGAGAGGTGAGTATAGAGCTTGAAGAAAATACTAAATCACACTGAAAGCACCAATCAAGGCTACAAAGAAAACATGGCAAAAATCAAGTTCAATAACTACATTAAATCATACTCTAGAAGTTCCTGGCTTAGCTCAACCAGTGAAGAAAATAAAATTTGGAAATAAGTAACATTGGTCTCTGAGACTACACAATAAAAAGTAGATGTAACTAAAATCCTTCTCATTGCCAAAGAGGTCCGACATAACCCAAGTGAGTCAATAACCTACTCCAAGTTGACCTGTTGGCATATAACATATACCTAGGACAAGCTTGCTGAAATGTCATTCCTTGGCTCATCCTACAGAATGCAGTGACCCAGACCCAAGTAAGGACATTTAAAATCATTCCTTGATTCCCTTAAGAACATTCCAGACCAAATCAGCAGGCCACTTTAACAGCATACCCCTGTTCAGCCATGTAGTCAGAAGTTTTTTAATTACAGAAAGTGAGGGAACAAACGCTAAGGACCCACAGATGGTTGGATTTTTTTCTCTCAGGGGTGTAAACACATCTCACCCTCAAATCTTAACACAGTGAAGAAGATTCTGTATTCTATTCCATGTGCTGTCTAAACCATGACTTCTGTCAAGATTCCAGCTTAGGTCAAATAAGGAATATATTCACAACTTTGTTATCAACTTAATAATGAAAATGATGATAAATATATTTCATACAAGTGAAATGTACCATTTCAAGGCTGAAACTCTAACAACAAAAGACAAGAATAGGGAATTTCCAGTTGAAATCTCAGACTTCTATTTACTAAAACAAAAACAACCCTACAGAATACCATATTCTTATTTCTGGGAATAATCTAGAAGTAAATAATTGTGTATCAAGTGAAGAGTGACAAGATTTGACTGCTTACCAGGTCTAACATTAAGCAAGTCACTCATAGTGCATTCTTTTCCAAGCAACGTTTATATTACTCAACTTTCATTTGAAGTCAAATATCTTCCTTAGCTCCAATAAAAACAAGTAAATATAAACTCATCTGCCAAAAATTAGAGTAACACTCATGCATTTCTCACAAAAAAAAGAATCTGAAAGGTCCTTGAAATCTTCAGGTCAGTGACAAAGTAAACTGAAGATCTTTGAGCAAAGGACTCTGAAGAGATTCAGTATGCTTACTGTGAAGTTTTAAACCCAGAGGTTTTCTCTCTTAAAGAGTTTTAAATTGCCTCTTATAGCTGCAGCCAAATATGCTCACACTTTCAATGTTCGCTTCTCTGAGATAATATTCATAGCTAACATTTACTGAGTACTCTACTCTTTGAGAGGCACTGTGCCAAGCATTTCATTCTTTATGTCACATTAATCCTGACAATAACTCTTAAGGAGTAGGTATGATCATCACCATCATGTTACAGATAAAGAAATCAAGGCTCAGAATGGTCAGGTTACTTACAATAAATGGCAGAGACTGGATTTGAACCCAAATCCAGACTCATAAAAAGAAAAAAAGAAAAAGACAGAAACCCTTACGAACTATTTTTAAAGAACTGTCCCGGGACGGTCGGTTAAGCGGCTGCCTTCAGCTCAGGTCATGATCTCAGGGTCCTGGGATCAAGCCCCGCATCGGGCTCCCTGCTCGGCGGGAAGCCTGCTTCTCCCTCTCCCCCTGCTTGTGTTCCCTCTCTCGCTGTGGTCTCTCTGTCAAATAAATACATAAAATCTTAAAAAAAAAAAAAAAAAAAAGACCTGTTCCTATACCAAGTTGGAAAAAATCCAGTCAGTCAACCCATGTTTCACTTAAGACCCTAAATACAAACCCCTGGTAAATGAATACTATGAGCCATCTGGGGGAGAGATACAAAATACCCCGTATTAGTTTACACATCAAGGCGGTATGTTGCACATTCATCAACACATACTGGAAGTCTTTGATTTAAATACCCAATTTAGAAATAACCTCTAACAATGAATATATATAAACTGTTATTATGAGTATTAATGCAGAACAAGGTCACTGAAATCTCACTCCTATATCTGGGGTTCTCCCGCTTTAAAGCCCTAACCCTGCTTCTCTGGTCCCTGTGAGTGACACTAGGGGAAGGAGCAAATGAAAGACCAGATGATATCCACAGTTCCTTACAACTCCAGTCACCTACATGTGAAACTGAGCTGTTCAGCACCCACTCATACCACACTCTCCCTAGGGAGGGAACCAGAGAAGACCAAGATCCTGCTGTAATCAAATACTTTCCACCAGAGTAGGAAGGGAAGGGAAAAGAGGGAGAAAAGAATAATGAAAAAAGCACTGATGGAAAACAAAGCAGCAGCCATATTAAAACACAGAGAGCTCATTGTTGTTTACTTTACATGCAGAAAGTCAAGCTGTTAGTTTCTAAATGCTGCTCAACTGTGCCAAATACAAGTATTAAAACATAATCAAGGGGCGCCTGGGTGGCTCAGTGGTTAAGCGTCTGCCTTTGGCTCAGGTCATGATCCCAGGGTCCTGGGATCAAGCCCCGCATCGGGCTCCCTGCTTGGCGGGAAGCCTGCTTCTCCCTCTCCCTCTCCCCCTGCTTGTGTTCCCTCTCTCGCTGTGTCTCTCTCTGTCAAATAAATAAATAAAATCTTTGAGAAAAAAAAAAAACATAATCAAGAAATAACAGAGCTATATTCCAAAAACAGGTTCCCCGAGTGCCTAAAAAGTTCAGAGCAAAACTGACTTAAGATGGAAGACACATGGGCGCCTGGGTGGCTCAGTTGGTTAAGCGACTGCCTTCGGCTCAGGTCATGATCCTGGAGTCCTGGGATCAAGTCCCGCATCGGGCTCCCTGCTCGGCGGGGAGTCTGCTTCTCCCTCTGACCCTCCTCCCTCTCATGCTCTCTGTCACTCATTCTCTCTCAAATAAATAAATAAATAAATCTTTAAAAAAAAAAAAAAAAAAAGATGGAAGACACATAAGCTAGATCATATTTACTATAAACATATTCAGAAAACCATGGTAGAGTCCATAATTGGCAGTTTTAATTGTGAAACTAATATTAGAATTATTCTAAAGTATTAAAAATCATATTTAAACTTCTAATGAGCAAAACTGAATATGTGTCTATAAAATAATCAAACTAAGGAAAAGCAGATGGACTCACTCTTTTCTAAAATGAAAATTGGTCTACATTGTAATGCATTACAGTATTTATAAAACTGTGTCCCACATATTCCAATAAAATCTGCAATAATTCCGGCTGTGCTATTATTGCAGTCAAATGGAAATGTTTCTAATTATACCGAAGGATAATACAGTCTTCCAGGTTCTATTATAAAATATGCCTTTTTTATTTCTAATTTGAGCACAGTATAAAAACTGCTGATAACAGAAGAGGGTAGAAAACAGTTTCATGGTACGTTGCAGAAAGTATGGAAATAGATTTTAGTAAGCAACTACTAACTATATAGAATATGTATGCCACAGGGTATTGTACTGTATAATACATACTTAGATTCTAGGCCAATTTAAAGTATTATCCTCTTAAATTCCAGTTTTATTATTTTTTTATTCAATTTATTTAAACTAAAGAAAAATAAATTTACCCACTTCTCCCACCCCCCCAACCTGTTCTCTGCATATATGAGTTCAATGTATGTATAATGGATTTGGCTTTCACATATAAGAGAGATCATATGGTATTTGTCTCTGACCTATTTCATTTAGCCTATGCCCTCGAGGTTCATCCACATTGTTGCAAATGGCAAGATTTCATTTTTTATAGCAGAATAATATTCCTGTGTGTGTGTGTGTGTGTGTGTGTGTGTGTGTGTGTGGTGTATACCACATCATCTTTATCCACTCATCCATCAATGGACACATAGGTTATTTCAGTATCTTGGGTATTATAAATAATGCTGAAATGAACATGAGGATAATATACATTTTTAAATTTTTAAATTTTTTTTAAAGATTTTATTTATTTATTTGACACAGAGAGAGATAGCGAGAGCAGGAACACAAGCAGGGGGAGTGGGAGAGGGAGAAGCAGGCTTCCTGCCAAGCAGGGAGCCCGATGTGGGGCTCGATCCCAGGACCCTGGGATCATGACCTGAGCCGAAGGCAGACACTTAACGACTGAGCCACCCAGGCGCTCTATATACATTTTTTTAAATTAGTGTTTTCCATTTTTTTCAAACAAATACCCAGAAATGGAATTGCTGGATCATATGGTAGTTCTACTTTTAACTTTTTTAAGGAACCTCCATACTGTTTTCCATAGCAGCTCACCAACAGTGCATTACAATCCCACCAACAGTGCACAAGGGTTCCCTTTTCTCCACGTCCTTGCCAACACTTGCTATTTCTAGTCTTTTTTGGTAACAGGCATTCCAACAGGTGTGAGGTGATATCTCATTGTGTTTTTGATTTGCATTTCTCTAATAATTAGTGATGTTGAGCATCTTTTCATGTACCTCTTGGCTGTTTTCTTCGGAAAAATGTCTATTCAGATCTTCTGCCCATTTGTAATCAGATTATTTTTCCCTATTGAGTTGTAGGAGTTATATATGTATATGTATTTGTGGTAGCACTAGGGTTTATTAAGCTGTTTAGTACAGGCACTGGGGCTTGCCCACGGTGCTCCTGATGTATAAAGCCTGGACTTTCTGCCAATTCTTCTTGAGCAATGACAACAGGAAACTGACAGCTGAATGGATGTTATATTTAAGCTCATCATCTGTAATCTTCATGCAGCCAACGGTCACCACCAGACACAGCACCTTCTCCATCTGGAATCTGATCATGGACTTTGCTTCATCCACTCTGGCCACCATGCTCTCACTGTGGGTCAGCAAGGAAGGGAACTTGCCAGTCTTATTCGGGCCTGGGCCAGGATTCGAGGGATCTGCTTCTTGGCCAGCTTCTTGACTAATTTTTCTTCTTGTTGAGTTTCTTCAGCGCCCCAATGTCCACGTGGGGAATATCCACAGCCCTGGCCTCATCAAGTGTTGCTGATCCCCCAAACACATACAGAGAACTTGAGGCTGGGAGTAGACTTAAGCCTGACAGTGCCGAGAAGCATTTGTCCTTCTGAGGGTCATTGTTCAAGCAGATCTGCAGCTCCACCATCTCCCAAAACTTCTGGCACTTGCACTGATTCCCATGCAGGACTTCCCGCACCAATTCATACAGGGGGTTGTGGGAAACTTTGCTGCTCACGGTGCCATGCACCGCAATAACCAGAAAAGAGGTTTAAACTGTTGAATCCTTAGGATTTTTGTTGTTGTTGTTAAGTAAGCTTTATGCCCAATGTGGGGCTTGAACTCATGACCCTGAGATCAAGAGTTGCATGCTCCATCGACTGAGCCAGTCAAGTGCTGAGTTATCTATTTTAGATATTAGCCCCTTATCAGATATATGATTTGAAAGTAACTTCTCCCATTCAATAGGCTGTTTTCATTTTCTTGATGATTTCTTTTGCTGTGCAGAAGCTTTTTAGTTTGATGTAGTCCCACTCGTTTATTTTTGCTTTTGGTGTCAGATTCAAAAAATCTTCTCCAAGACCTATAGCAGGAGGCTTACCACCTATGTTCTCTTCTAGCAATTTTATGGTTTCAGGTCCTACATTCAAGTCGTCAGTCCACTTTGAATTAATTTTTGTGTACAGTGTGAGATAGGGGTCCAGTTTCATTCTTTTGCATGCGGCTGTCCGATTTTCCCATCACTATTTATTGAAGAGACTGTCTTTTCTCCATTGTATATACTTGGCACCTTTGTCATAAACTAATTGGCCGCATATGCATGGGTTTATTTTTGGGCTCTCTGTTCTGTTCCTTTGATCTATATCTGCTTTAATGCCAATACCATACTGTTTCAATTACTATAGCTTTGTGATATAGTTTGAAATCAGAAAGCAAGCCTGCCAATAAAGTTTAACGATTTTGTTCCACTGATAACAGAAAAGAAAGGGAAAGAAAAGAGAGAAATATCAAAAAACAGTATCACCTATTGTAAGGCCAAGAAAATTCAGGAGGTGCCAGAAGCACTTTAATTTTTCTGCAAAGACAGATCACAAATCTTATCTGCAAAATATTTCAAAAGAATAAATCCATGCTTTCTTGAGTCCTTTCTAGCAATTGCTTTTTTTTTTTTGCATTACTGAACTAATGAAACTGTTAAATTTTATACTAAGACAAAAATAAACAAAACAGAAACAACTCATCTACCAACTTCAGGTTTACCTCTTGAGCTACATACAGCCTGCCCCAGGCCCTAAAGATTAGCTCAAGCAAAAATAAGAGAACAGCGAAACCGTGCTGCCTTGAGAGCCAAAGCACTTCGGCCATCTGAAAAAATTCAAAATTAGTTTCAAAAAAGGGAGTTTTACGTCTACTGCATTTAGTTAAATGACTACATCATGGATTTTGAAGGTACTTCCAGAGAGTCTCAAAAAGGTTTTCAGCCAGGGGCACCTGGGTGGCTCAGTCGGTTAAGTGTCTGCCTTTGGCTCAGGTCATGATCTCAGGGTCCTGGGATCAAGTCCTCAGCAGGGAGTCTGCTTCTCCCTCTGACCCTCCTCCCTCTCATGCTCTCTATCATTCTCTCTCTCTCTCTCAATAAATAAATAAAAATCTTTAAAAAAAATTAATAAAATAAAAACGTAAAAGGGTCTTCTGCCAGAGGAGAATGAAAAGGAAAGTAGATGGGACGCCTGCGTGGCTCAGTCAGTTAAGCAGCTGCCTTCGGCTCAGGTCATGATCCCAGCATCCTGGGATCAAGTCCCACATCGGGCTCCCTCTGCCTGCCGCTCCCCCGGCTTGTGCTTGCTCTCTCTGGCAAATAAATAAAATCTTAAAAACAAAAAAAAAGGAAAAGGAAAGGAGTTATATTAGAGAGGTATGATTATGGATTATTTTTTTGATTTCCATAAATGTTCTATCGTCTACCACTTTTTTCTCGTGTTGCTCTCTCAGAAGTTGGAGTTTTCTCCAGCAGTCAGGAGAACCAGGGTTCTCCACTTACTTGCCAGAAGGAGGCCAATGCTGACAGAAACCCTGTGTGCACAGGCACAGCCTGCCAAGCGGCGGCTCCCACCGCAAGGTTCGGAGCTGTATCACTGAGGGACACCCAAACATCAGTATCTCTACAGCTTTTTCCTGTTTTCAGTTCATTTTCTCCAGAAGAGTATGCAGGAACCTTCTGGAGGGAAGGGGAGGTAGTGGGTACAACCACAGTGCCAGCACTGAGAAGCCATGTCAAGATGCCTCACTCCTCCATTTGTAGCCTTTGCTCTTAGCCCTGTTCTCAGTACACCACCCCTCCACTGTGCCCCAGAGCTCCCGCACGAAGGCCCTCTTGGTTCAGCCTCTCAGAGAAGACATTCTAGTATTAACCGGGGAGGGGGTGGTCTCCTGACTGCGCACGGTGGTGCAGAAGAGCTGAGTGTCCAGCTGCTCCTTCATTCACTCCTCCCAGGTGTCTGCCTTCAGAGACACCTGGTACTTCCAATTCCTAAGCCTTTCCAGGGTTCTATGGCAAGAACTGGCTGTTTCCTGGAGTTCTCCGACCCTGAAGGCATTCAGCCTTCAGCTTTCACTGATCAGTTGAGTTCATCATTACTCAACTTTCCAACTTGAAAAATGTTATGAACATTGTGTTCCCCTTTCCTCCTCTTTAATAATAAATTCATGACTTTTTAAAAGTCCCTTTACTAATATTTTATTGGGGTTTCAGAAGAAAGCAAAGATAAGCATGTGGGTTCAATCCACTATGCTTGAGAGCAATTCCTACAAAATAAATTTTTTTTTTTTTTTTTTAAGATTTTATTTATTTGATAGAGAGAGACA
>NW_022589730.1:24353178-24484005 GCF_004348235.1 Phoca vitulina | reverse complement strand
GAAATGTGGTTAAGCAAGCATTTCACCTGAACTCGACAAGTCTCCAGTCTCTTTTCTACTCTCCCCAGAGCCGCGCTAACTGGCTGCCGTGTGTACCCAGCTCCTCCGTGCCCTCCGTGCCTGCCCACAGCGCTGCGGGCACAGGTGGTCTGCCCCTCCAACACAAACCCACACTCCTGCTCTGTGCTCTTGATCCTAGCGCCCCCCCCCCCCCACTTCCCTGGGCTTTCCGGTCAACTCTTTCCCCCTGTGTGTGTGTGTGTGCGCACACGCGCGCGCCTCTACCTTCAGTCTCAATCTCCAAAGGCTACTTCCCTCATTTAAAAAATTGTAAAAATATTTGTAAAGAAACTATAATTGACTTCCACTGGCGACAATATTAGTAGAGTCGTTACTCCAAAGAGGCCTCTTGTACAAAACAACTAGTTCTTGGCTAAAATACACTTTTTAGTGCATTTGATGGGCTTCCAGAAAGTAGAGGAAATCTCCAGGGACCCTTGCACCATAACCAAAAAGAGCAACCACAGGCGAACAAACTGTGGCTTGAATCCAGAGTAAAATACTGAGGAGTAAACAAACTTGAAGGGTAGGGTGACCCTGACGATGAATGCCAATACAAAGCTGCCAATACAAAGCCGTGCCACCAGCCTGCCACTGGGAAGCTGAACCTGAGCAGTCACATTAAACCAAGAACCTCTAAAGGAGGTTAAATGGCCTCAGGTGATGCAGTCTAGATCCCTCTAGAAGCAAATGCAAATACTTCCTTTATTTGGGGCCTCAGATTAAGACGAACAAACAAAAGCTCACAATCAACATCATCAAATACATAAAGAAACAAACCACCATAAGTGTTTGTGGAAACAAATTACAAATTCATACCCCTAAGGACTTAAAATATTGTATTTGTGAGATACAAAATGTAAAATAAGTATTAGTTATTACCTTGGGGTAATGGGGGATGATACCAAGACAGAAGACCAGACTCACACTGAAGGCAAAGGGAAAACAGTCATAATTTTATAGTCCTTCATAGTTTTGCCTAGGGCTAGCTTTGTCCCCTTTGACTATTCTCAAAGGAATGCAATAGTGGAAAGAGTTATATTTACAAAATGATACGAATTCCCTCTAGCAAACAATCTACTACCATGCCATACATAGCCTGTGGGGAAATGTTCACGTAGGACATCCTCACAAATTTCTATTACAAATGGGGCGCTTACGCGGAGAGTTACATGACCCTCATAAGGAAGGCTTCACTGAATGTGCTGGCAACATCCATCTCATCACAGCAGAATTACAGTGAATTGGAACCAAAAAAGTCCTCAAATTCCTCAGCTGACTTTGCTCAGCTGTTTGTAGATGGTCCTCTGCTTCTGTCAATTCAACCTTCGAACAACCCATACTACTGTCTATTCTCTCAACCCCTGAGCAGTCTCCCACGTGGTCTCCTGCGCGCCTGATTCCGAGATTCACATACTAGCTGATAAACAGATGTTTTTAGGTACTGCATAGTGAGCTTTTTTTTTTTTTTACCATTTAACAGAATCTATGCAATCATTTAATTTCATTACTTCTAAAAATTGTAAAAAGATATTAAAAGAAAATGTAAAAGGACTTACACCAGTGATAAGCAGATATCTCAAACTAACAACATGTATGACTAAAATGAAAATAATTACACATGCCAAAAACGGGAAGTGTTTAACCTTAAAAAGATATTTACTGGACTTAAAACTGGTGGATCAACGGTAGACTCAACTGTAAAGGAAAAGAATAAAACGAAAGAATGTGTATAAAATCCTGAACTGCTAACTCCATATAAAAAAAAAGAGGACAATCTGCCAGTGCACAGACAGAATTACCAATATCAGACTTCACAGATGGCTCTTTTGGTGAGATAAGCATCTTGATAATGTGGCCCACGGCTGAAAAAGTGTCATTTTTACACTGCCCTCACTTTAGGTTATGTAGGATGCACAACAAAACCGCGCTTCTAGGGGCACCTGGGTGGCTCAGTAGGTTAAGCGTCTGCCTTCAGCTCAGGTCATGATCCTGGACTCCCGGGATCAAGCCCCACACCCGGCTTCCTGTTCGGCGGGAAGCCTGCTTCTCCCTCTCCCACTCCCCCTGCTTGTGTTCCCTCTCTAGCTGTGTCTCTCTGTCATATAAATAAATAAACTCTTTAAAAAAAAAAAAAGTGGAGAGCGTAGGTACAAAGAGGGTCCTTCTGGGCCTCAAAATAAATTCAGTGTATCTCTGAAGTGCATCAACTTACTCAATGGTATGCATGACAAATAATTTTATATTAACACAATATTATCGTATTTATTTTAAAGTACAGTGCATGCATAATTGTTTTGACATAAAACAAAACAAAGTGTTGGGTTTGCAGGTTCTTGGTTGGCTCAGCTCTCAGGTGCCATGGAGTAAACACGCCCTTCATTCTTGCTGCTAGACCTTCTGTGGAAAGGTCTGATACTCCCCAAGCAGGGCTGGTTTTGGCAGTTTCAGCATCACAAAAACAAAGTCCTAGCCTTACAAAATTAACACTTGCAAGACACAACTCTGATTAAAAGCTCTGTTTAAACATCAGTATATGTTTAACAAATACAGATTATCACAATAGCAAATTAAACACATTTATTTCCTAAAACTCAAAAATCAATATATAAAGCTCTAGGTAGGCAAAAAGCCTAAAGAGGACAGAGATGTGTTTTGAAAAATGAACCCAGGAATCTTACAAGCAACACTGCCTTTGCTCTCAAAGAGAAGTTAGCGTGAAGGGTAGATGAAAAATACTATATTCCCCATATTTCATTTAAGAATCCCAATCTGCCCTTCTACTCTCTCAGTTGTTAAGTTTTAATACTAAGAAAACTAAACACCATCTTGAAAACTACAGACCTTCCTAACTACTGGCAAAAAAACAACCCAAAATTCCAGCAATATCATGAGAGAATGGTAACCTTTCCCTGTGTCTTCAGGAAAAGACCACACATTTCAGCATCGTAAAACTGTCCTTAAATGTTATTTCTGATCAAGTAGCCCCAAAGACCCAGAGACCGTTCTGTCCTATGAAAGTAATCTTTAACATTTATGAAATCTGTAATTCTGATTGGTTGTCCCCCTTAATGTATCACCCTGGTAATAATACTGAAGTTGACATCTCTGTTTTCTGAAAGGTATACTTTGGTTTTTAACTTTATCTTCCATATGCATGGAAGTCAAAAGTAAATAAAAGTTTCAATCCTCCTTTCTTTCTTATATAAAAAGAAAAAAAAAATTGAGAGTCTTGGCTCACTGAAATTAATACAGGAGAAAAAAGAGTGACAGGCCCAGGTCATTTAGAAATGAAAATTATAGAAAGAAAAATAGAATTTTCAAAATTCTACTTTTATTCCTCAAATTTTATCCTTCTGTGTCACACAGGCTATCCCTAGGACATCTTCAAAGGCAATACTTACTGTAACTGCCAGGAGCCTTTTCTTCGTAAGTAAAATGAAGCTGTAGTTCCTCTTCCGACATCTCACAGATGAACGCTTTCAGCAAGCAGCAAATAATGAACAAAGCATTGTGTGTCTGCCAAATGAAGATGTGGCTGCAAGGGAAAAACCGAACTCACACAAGAATCCATATTTAATCGAGAGCATGAGCACTATCTAGTTCATGATTTCTCAAGCATTTTGCCCATTCTGCTTATAACATAAAGACAGTAACTATATCTTTTCACGGCTCGTGATTTATTACACTATTCCAGTCTACTTCATGTTTCATTCTCTGTATTTTACTTAGTGAGTCAGCCTAATAAAAATGTTTTCCTTAGGCATGGATGCTCTTTGTTCTTAACTTCATACTTGTCCCACACACAGGCAGTTCAAAGAAAAGTGAAAAAAAAATTTTTAAAGTATACCAACATAAAGAGAATATATGCAAGCACACAACCAAAATTTTAAGTAGGGCACTGTCAGCAGCCCAGTACAATACTTGCTATTTGTATTACTAACCATGGACTCAAGAAAAATTTTAACTGGATTCAATATAATTTGTTTGGAAGCAGAGCAATGAACAATGCCATCCAAAAATGATTTTAAAATGCTTGAGTGCATAAAAGATTAACCTTCCAATGTATCAAATATAAAATTATAATACCTATGTTACCTATAGTGGAATTAAAATAAAAATAAAATTATAATATCTAATCTGAACCTTCTTTCATCGACTAGGAAAGGTAGAAAGGAAACAGATGTGGAATGAAATAATCCTCAAACTTAGTCATTATTTAGACTAGATACGAGCAGCAGTGATAATGGAGGGGGGAACTACCTTTTTTAATAATAATTATATCACCATTAACCTTAAGAAATATATTTCTGAAAATTGTCTAAAATGCTGAAATCAAACAGATTCCAGAATTCATAATCTCACCACAATGACTTGGACAGTAAATTATAACCTCTCTTTTACTTTTTAATAATGAGAATTCCTTTATAGCTTTCAAAAGACCATAATCTATGTCTACCAAAAAATGAAAAATACTCGTATTTCTAAATATAAAGAGAACATGATTTAATCAGCCAGCTTACTTCTGACATTCTGCCGAAAGTTTTAGTTCTTTGGTTCTAGAAAGGAAGACCTTAATTAGCGCACCAAGGTTTCCTGTTCGAGGGTTGTTTACAACTGCAAGAGAAGATAAGGTTTTAAAAAGTTAAAATTAAAAACTGAAATCAAAGTGAACATATTATAGCATCTGTAAAACCAAGTTGTCAAATTGAAGTTGCTCCATAGACAAACCTTTACTGTACTTTCACATCTAATTAGGAAAATAAATAATGAGAGAAATTGCTGCTTGGTCTTAATTCTGAACAAAAAATGATTTGCAAACTGAAAATGACAGGCACATTAGAAGAAAGTAGCCAATTCATCTCAGAATTCAAAATTATTAAGAAAAGAGATAAGAGTTGATATATACTCAATTTATACACATATATATTTCTCTTTAGAAAAGCAAATGTTAGGGACGTCTGGGTGGCTCAGTCAGTTAAGCGTTTGACTCTTGATCTCAACTTGGGTCTTGATCTCAGGGTCGTGAGTTCAAGCCCCATGTTGGGCTCCAAGAACGTGGGGGATGAAAAGAAAAAGAAAAAGAAAGAAAAGCAAATGTTAAAAAACAAAAACAGTGTAAGACTGATGAATCACAGACCTGTACCCCTGAAACAAATAATACATTATATGTTAATTTAAAAAATGTAAAAAAAAAAAAGATCCCCAGTATATAGAATACAATAAACTATAATGGTAAAACTCTGCTCAGATAATCATAAATCATTCTAACGAAAAATAAACAGAAACATAAGGCAATATGGCCAGGGAGAAGCTATTTGATCAGAAAAAATTTTAAAGAATTTGTTTAAAAAAATTTTAAGTTGAAAGGTGGGCATTTCAGCAAATCCAGCCAAAGAATTGAGCAGATACTGCCATGAGAATCAGAAGATCTGATTTCTAGGTCAAGTCTATAATTAAGAGAGTATTAAAACTCAAGTTACTTTTCTTCTCCAACCTCACTTTTCTCAGCAAAAGAAACAGACACTGACTAATATACACCAAGTGCTTTATACACATCATCTCATTTAATCCTTAAAACCAACTATGGGAGATAAACACCAATACCACCCCCATTGAACAGATCCTCGGGTCTACGTTGTTACTGCTCAAGGACACATCCTTATCTATTGGTTCCAATTCTTGCCTCTAACATGCTGAGCTATACCAATCCCTATAATCAAGAAATTAGGCTTAATGAAAATATAAAGTTCTATCAGTCTGCACAGTAAGACATATGTGATGGTTAATTTTATGTATCAACTTGACTGGACCACAGGATGCCAAGATACCTGATTAAACATTATTTCTGGATGTTGTATGAAGGTGTTCCTGCACTTTAATTTTCAAGTGAGTAAAGCAAACTGGCCTTTTCATAGTGGGTGGGCATCATCCAACACATTAAAGGCCTGAACAGAACAAAAGTCAGAGGAAGTCTGAATCCTCTCTCTCTGCCTGACTGTTGAGCTAATACATTGGTCTTCTGCCCTTGGACAGGGACTTACAACACTGGCTCTTATGGTTCTCAGGTCTTTGGACTTGAACTGGAATTTACACCATTAGCTTTACTGGGTCTCTGGATAACCCTAATATATCATATAAGGACAAAAGTTAAGAACCCATCAGAGCTAGAGTATTATGCTAAGTGAAGTAAGTCAGAGAAAGACAAGTACCATATGATTTCACTCATATGTGGAATCTAAGAAACAAAACAAACAAGGAAAGGAAAAAAAAGAGAGAGAGAGAAAGAGAGGTAAACCAAGAAACAGACTCTTAACTACGGAAAACAAACTGACGGTTAGCGGGGCGGGGGGGGGTGAAATAGGTGATGGGATATTAAGGAGTGCATTTGTTTTGATGAGCACCAGGGGTTGTATGGAAGTGCTGGATCACTGTATTGTACATGTGAAACTAATATTACATTGTATGTTAACTAATTGGAATTCAAATAAAAACTTAAAGAAAAAACTCATCAGAAGAGAGAGACTCTTTAGTCAGAGCCTTTAATTTTACTAATGAAGAAAAAGAGGGCGCCTGGGTGGCTCGGTCAGTTAAACATCTGCCTTCGGCTCAGGTCATGGTCCTAGGGTCCTGGCCTTGCACTGAGCCCCCTGCTTAGCGGGGAGCCTACTTCTGCCTCTGCCTCTGCCCCTCCCCTCTGCCTGTGCGTGCTCTTGTGTGCGTGTGCACACACTCTCTCTCTCTAATAAATAAATAAAATCTTTAAAAAGAAAAAAAAGAAAAAGAGACCCAGAAAGGTTAAGTGTTGAGCCCAAAGTCAACAGTGTTAGTGACAAATGCCCAGTCTTTTTGCTTTAAGTAAGATTTTCAAACTGTGAGATTCCAGAGTTCTGAATATTTTTCTCTTTTGAAATATATTTTTAACTGTTTGGAAAAATGGAAATGCAAACATGCAAACACACCGGCCTATGCTGCCAGAAAAATTCATGTTTATGCAGACCTGAGGTTTATGCTTTTGCTGCCATCTCTATGCATATATTTGAACTTCTTGAAAATGTGTCAAAGATTTGGAAAGATGTACCAAGCTTCAGTTACATTTTAAATATTTTAAAATCCTGGTATGTACATACATACTTTAAAAAATCATGCATGGGAATAAGTACACCATTACAGCATACCTGCTTTGTGCTCAATAACTGTCAAGTTAACTCAGATCTACCTGCTGGGTAGGTGTTCTTGTCACAGCTTGAGTCAATGCAAGTTACTGTGTAACTTTCTCATTGTGATGAAACACTAGCACCTTGCCATTCGAGTGTGGTTCACGGAGCAGTGGCAAGAGCATTATCTGGGATCACGCTGGATGTGCAGAATACCAGGTCCACCACCCTGTGCCTACTGAAGTTAACAGTGCTTCCCAAAGTTTAATGCGCCTTTAAATCACAAGGCAGTCTTATTAAAGTTTAAATTCTGATCTTGCGTGTGTCAAGTGGAAACTGAGATTCCGCAACAGTCTCTCCCAGGCGATGCCCCTTATTGCTGGATGGAGAAGAACCCCGCTGTGAGCAGGAAGGTGCAGCGTGTGCTGGAAGTTAGGGCAGATTTTGTCCAGCTTTTATCCTCAAGAATAGATATCTAATTAGATATTAAATCTTGAAACAAAAATTTCCTACTTCTCTTTCAAGCTTTGGAGTTTACTGAAAGAATATCCTGAGATTTCAGGATAAACTGTAATAAAAAACACTTAATGTTAGCCAGTGCATCTCTGTGTGAATTAATATTATTGAGCTATTGTAAATCAAAACAAAATACTGAAACAAAGAGTTGAGGATGATATGACTACAAACATAATTCAGAATCCCAACTTCACAACCTTGTGTTCATTCAACAGCTCCTTTATTACTGAATGACTTTATAAGTAATTGTTTGAATTTATAAATGGTTAGCTATTTAAAACCAAAACCAAACCAAAACAAAACAACCCCATGTTGTTGGAAACAGTAACCAGCTACTTGACTGATGTAATTAAAGCTTCATACACCTTTTTCGTGCGTTCATTCAGCATGTATTTATTGAGCTACTTATACGTACCCAGCACTGTTTCGGGTACTAAGAAGATACTTAGAACACCGGGTCTTAATGGAGCTGACATTCTAACACAATTAAGTTTTCACAGTACTCTTAGACAAGATGTAGAGGGGAAAGTAAACTAATAAAACAAGTATGCTCCTTGATGTTTAAACACCACCACCCAATGGTAGACTCGATATTCTAAAATACCTTGATGGAATTTAACAGGATCAAAGTTAATTGGTAAAAATCAAATGTTATGGGGCACCTGGGTGGCTCAGTCGGTTGAGCACCCAAGTCTTAATTTCGGCTCAGGTCATGATCTCGGGGTCATGAGTTTGAGCCCCACGTCAGGCTCTGGCCTCGGCGGGGAGTCTGCTTGGGATTCTCTCCCTCACCCTCTGTCCCTCCCACCCCTGGCACGCGCTCTCTTTCTCTCTCTCAAATAAACAAATAAATCTTAAAAAAAAAAAATCAAATGTTACGTTGAGGCTGAATAAGCTTCAGAAGCCAGAGCAGGAATGGGATAGCTGACAGGAAGGCAGAAAAGCATAATGGAACTAGACTACAGAGTCTGACTAGGTTCGAATCCCAGCTCCACCAACTAGCTGTGACACCTAGCAACTTACTTCACCTCCCCACGCCTCAGTGTCCTCAACTGTTAAATTAAAATAACAATGGTACTTAAATTAAAAACTAACTCATTTGACACTAGAACTTGAACTTGTAACAATCTGTTCACTTAAGCAGCTTTTGTGTAAAGAAGGGACTTCCCTATCTCTACAGGAGTTCAAGCAAGGTCTGAATAACACTCAGATAAGGGTATTATAAAGAGAATTTCCATCTGGGTGAGAGATTGGACTTGCTTCCAGCCCCTGAAACAACCTTTCCCAATATTTCACTAAAATACCCCTGGTGTCCCCAAATCCAATACCAAATATACAGAAAATATAGAGGACAGAGACAGGTTAACAATCCATGGGGATGTAATCAACAAAATTTACATTGTGGCAAACTCTACTACCCACTTTCTTCCATAAATAGGAGAAAAGGAAGAGAGAGACAATTGCAGGAGGAAATTAGTTATGAAAAGAATAATAAAGACATACCAATAATAACTAATAATAACATATAGACTTTATATGGTTCCTGATTCACAAAAACTAAGACAATTAGAAATTTGAACACTTGGTGGCTATTTTACTATGCTAAAAATTGTCTTCTATTGAGATAACGGTATTGCTCTCCTTTAAAAAAATTCTTACGAGATATATACTAAAATATTTATGGGTGAAATGATATGACTCCTGAGGTCTGTCTCTAATGTGTGAGAACACTCTGCTTTCTATTGTTTGTTGTGTATATCCTTTCCAGTTGTCAGCTTTCCTTTACATATTTCATACTTCCATGTATCATCAGTGGAATGTAATGGTGAGGGATACAGATGAGCCCTGCCCACGAGGTGAAAATGAGTGAAACTGGGAGATGAGCTTACACCCCTTTACTACGTTATTTGGCCCTCATTTCTAGAAGTGTGAAACTTTTAAAAATCAAACACCCGTGGGGCGCCTGGGTGGCTCAGTCGGTTAAGCGTCTGCCTTCGGCTCAGGTAGTGGTCTCAGGGTCCTGGGATCGAGTCCCGCATCGGGCTCCCTGCTTGGCGGGAAGCCTGCTTCTCCCTCTCCCACTCCCCCTGCTTGTGTTCCCTCTCTCGCTGTGTCTCTCTCTGTCAAATAAATTTAAAAATCTTTAAAAAAAAAAAAAAAAATCAAACACCCGTGAAAACATGCAAACAGATACAAGTTCATAGAAATGCTAATTCCAGATAGACAGTCCTCCCCCTAAAAACAGAGAACACTTTCACTAACTACAGAGTTTATAGAACTGACATAAGTATTTATTTGGTAGTCAATGGACGGTTAGCAAGGGTAACTGCTTGAAAGTACTTCTGAGGACAAAATCTCCCCCTACTCACTGTCTACTCCAACCAGAAAACTTATCTCCTACCAAGTCACTTTCTACACCAACTCTGAGGCTACAACCCCCAGAAAACAACTGGGAAGAAATAAACACACCAGACACAGAACAACATGTGCTGTTGTTCAGCAACATGTTGTTCAGGGAGAAAAAATGTTGATCCAGATGTTCAATCCAGGAATTTTATAATTCCCTCACACTCCAAAGCCAAGGAGTAAGTGTAAAGGAAAGTCCCACTTAAACCAAGCAAAACCTATACAAAATAAAATCTTGAGTTCTAGAAATTAGGTTGGAAAATAGCATCATCCTGCCTTCAGGATAAAATTAACAGCAGATTCAACAAGCACCTACAGGAGCCACATGAGGGGCAAGGTTAAGAAGCGCACCCTCTCTGACAGCAAACACTGTGCCTACATGAGTACTCCCTGCACCTTTACTCTGCTTTATTTTTCTGAAGAGACATATTACATGAAAGTAGGTATATTTATGATCTGACTCCCCTACTCAGATCCATGAGGTCAGGAATCCAAGTCAGTCTTGTTTGCCAGAATATAGACTACATAATGGAATATATAGCACAGGGTATAGGAAAGAGCCTATAATATAGCAGGTGCTCAATAAATATTTGCTGGCTTAATGAATAAGAAAAAACAGTAACAGTAACACTGGGGTAAGGAATAGGTTATGCTAAAATTTCAGCCAAAGAGCTGAATCAAAACTATCAAATGGGGGGGGACGCCTGGGTGGCTCAGGCGTTAAGCGTCTGCCTTCGGCTCAGGTCATGATCCCAGGGTCCTGGGATCGAGCCCCGCATCGGGCTCCCTGCTCCGCGGGAAGCCTGCTTCTCCCTCTGCCCCTCACCCCACTCATTTCTTGCACTCTCTATCTCAAATAAATAAACAAATAATTAAAAATTAAAGTATTTTTTAGGGCGCCTGGGTGGCTCAGTCATTAAGCGTCTGCCTTCGGCTCAGGTCATGATCCCGGGTTCCTGGAGTCCCGCATCGCATTGGGCTCCCTGCTCCACAGGAAGCCTGCTTCTCCCTCCCCCACTCCCCACTGCTTGTGTTCCCTCTCTCGCTATATCTCTCTCTGTCAAATAAATAAATAAAATCTTTAAAAAAAATAAAATAAAAAAATAAAGTATTTTTTAAAAAATCTGTCAAATGAATTTAGTAACAAGTATCATCAGTGGAAGATGAGAAAATCATCTATTTAAAAAAGAAAAAACCAGAAAGCCACTGGGAAAAATGAGTATAATGAAAAGAGAGCAGTCTGACATCCTGGAAAACAAAGAATGATTAAAAACAAACCAAAAAATGAAATAACTAAAAGATGCACTAGAATCTTGACAGAACTGTTATGTATAAAATACTGAATCAAAGACATAAAGGAGGAAATTTAAGAAACGAAAGATGACAAAGAAAAAGAAGATACAGAAAGCAAAGAACAGAGATCCAACCTGAATGTTAACAGGTGATCCTAAGTTGGGGGAGAAGAAACTCAAACACAAGTAAAATCAAAGCCATTACTATAGAAAACTTCAGAACTGAAAAAGACCTTAATAAACCAATGAAAAAAAAACTCATCAAATTACAGGCAAATCATAAAGAAAAAAGTATAACGAGGAACATGAACAAAGAAGAAAAAAAAATAAGGGTCCTCTCAGGTAACCATATACAAAAATAAGTTTGAAATGGATTAAAGACCTAAGTACAACCTGAAACCATAAAACTCCTAAAAGAACACACAGGCAGTAGATTTGGAGTTCAGTCTTAGCAATATTTTTTTGGATCGGTCTCCTCAGGCAAGGGCAACAAAAGTAAAAAATAAACAAGTGGGACTACATAAAACTAAAAAGCTTCTGCACAGTGAAGGAAACCATGAACAAAATGAAAAGGCAACCTAGTGAATGGCAGAAGATATTTGCAAATGATATATCCAAAAAGAAGTTAATATTCTTATTGGGTGTGGCTCGGTCAGTGGAGGATGTGACTCTTGATCTCAGTGTTATAAGCTCAAGCCCCGTGCTGGGTATAGAGATACTTAAAAATAAAATCATTTAAAAAAAAAAGTTAATATTCAAAATATGTAAAGAATTCATATGTAAAGAAATATGTAAAGAACTCAACACCAAAAAAACCACATCTGATTAAAAAAGAGGCTGAAGACCCAAATAGACATTTTTCCAAAGAAGACATACACATGGCAAACAGACAAGAAAAGATGCTCAACATCACTAGTCATCAGGGAAATGTAAGTCAAAATCACAATGAGATTTCACCTTACATCTGTCAGCATGGCTAAAATAAAAAAGACAAGAACTTACAAGTGTTGGCCAGGATGTGGAGAAAAGAGAACCCTCGTGCCCTACTGGTAGGAAATGTAAACTGGTGTAGCTATTGTGGAAAACAATATGAAGGTTCCTCAAAAAAAATTAGAAACAGAACTACCATATGACCCAGCAATTCCATTTCTAGGTATTTATCTGAAGAAAACGAAAACACTAACTTCTAAAGATATCTGCACCCCCAGGTTCATTGCAGCATCTACAATAGCCAAGATATGGAAGCAGCCCAGGTGTCCAGTGAGGGATGGATGAAGAGGATGTGGTATATATATACAATGGAGTATTACTCTGCCATAAACAAGAATGAAATCTTGCCATCTGTAATAACATGGATGGACCCAGAGGGTACTGTGCTAAGTGAAAGAAATCTGAGCAAGACCAATACTGTATGATTTCACTTATATGTGAAATCAAAGAAAAAGAAAAAAAATCAAACAAAACAGACTTGTAAATATAGAGAACAAAGTGGTAGTTGCTGGGGGCAGTGGGGGGGAGGGGGGTAATAACTGAAATAGGTGAAGGGGATTAAGAGGTACAAACTTCCAGTTACAAAATAAGTAAGTCACAGGGATTGTAAAGTAAAGCACAGGAAACAGAGTCAATAATATTGTAATATCTGTGTATGAGGACAAACTTACCATGGTGAGCATTTCGTAATGTATATAAATGTCAAATCAAAATCAAATCACTATGTTGCACACCTGAAGCTAACGTAACATTGTATGTCAACTATTCTTCAATTAAAAAAAAAAAGAACAAGCTGAAAAAGTATGGCTTAGCAGAGTCCATTACCACTCCTGCAAGTAAGCTAATAAGCATGTCTTATTCCTATTGACTAAATGTTCCCTTCTACTGGCATCATTGAGCACCATGAATAGAAGTAATTATTATTAAATATTATCATCAAGAATATGTCACTTCATTAATTCAATTCATATTACACTACCAAAATTTATAACAAATTTTGAAATAAATGCCACACACATACATCTACACATATCCTCATTTTGCCCCTTACCTAAAGACCTGCAGACTGAAATGGTTGCTTCTTCCAAAAGCTTCAGCTCGGTGCTGGAGAGACAGAAGAAAAGTAATTAATAACTACAACACTAAATATGTACACGCTAACCAGTTAAAGGAATATATAAAAATAAAGAGAAAAGCGATTTAGGAGGAAAATATGGTATATAGCGGTAAACAATAAAATCAACAAAATAAAGTTAAGCTTCTATTTTCAATATAATTAGAAAATGTACTATAATTCTCAATATGAGATTCCTAAAACAGAAGCACTCGAGGAGCCCTGCCTTTCAGGCACTGGGGTAGGGGGAAGGGAGGAGTGGAGAGACTTAGAAAAATGCAAGAAGGTCACTCCAAAGTACCAAGCACAGAGCAGGGGCCCCAGCTGCCCAGTTCTAAAGGCAGTACCAATCATGGGGTTATAGTTATTTGGGGAAAATGCCATTATTTTTAGGAGATACATGGAATCTCATGATATCTGCAATACCTTCAAAGAGATCAACAACAAAGAAAGGAACAAGGCAAGAAGAGAGAACATATACATAAGCTTCAATAATTTATAAACATATAGAAAAATGGAAACAGACACAAAGTGACAAAGAGGAGGTACAGACACAGACAGACATAAAACTCAGAAAAAAAACACAGGGCAAGGCTTTATGACATTGGATTCGGCAATGAGTTCCTGGATATGACACCAAAAACAAAGACATTAAAAGAAAAAATCTGTAAGTTGGGTTTCCCAAAATTAAAAGCTTCTGCACATCAAAGGATACTATCACAGAGTGAAAAGTCAACCCAAAAGAATGGGAGAAAATATCCGCAAATCATGTATTTGATAAAGAGACTGATATCCGGAATATACAAAAACAAAAACACAAAAAATCTCTGACTCAACAGCAACAACAAAAAAACCCACAAAAACAATCCAATTTAAAAATGGGCATAGGATTTAAACAGACATTTCTCCAAAGACGACACACAAAAGGCTAACACGTATGTATGAAAAGATGTACAACAACACTAGTTATTAGGGAAATGTAAATCAAACCCACAACGAGATACCACTTTCACTCCTATTAAAATGGCTATTAAAAAAAAAAGGAAAGAAAAAGAGAGTAAGTGTTGAAGAGGATGTAGAGAAATGGGGACCTTTGTGCATTGCTGGTGAGCGTGTAAAATGGTGCAGGCGCTATGAAAAAGAGTATGGCAATTTCTCAAAAAATTAAATATAAAATTACTATGTGATCAAGCAATTCCATTTCTGGATATACATATACCCACAAAGGACTGAAAGCAGGGATTCAAACTGGTATCTGTATACCATGTTCACCATCATTCACAATAGCCAAAAGTAAAAGCAACCAAAGTGTCCATCAATGGATGAATCATGGTACAAAATGTGGTACATCCATACAATGAAATATTATTCAGCCTTAAAAAGGAAAGAAATTCTGACACGTGTTACAACATAGATGAACCTTGAAGACATTATGCTAAGTAAAACAAACCAGCCACAAAAAGACAAATACTGCATGATTCCACTTATATAAGGCTCCTAGTAGAGTAGTCAAATTCATAGAGAAGAAAGTAGAACGGTGGTTGCCAATGGTGGAGGTGGAGACAAGGGAGATGGGAAGTTAGTGTTTAATGGGTACAGTTTCAGTTTGGGAAGATGAAAAAGTTCTGGAGATGTGAACAGATTTAATGCCACAGAAGTGTCCACTTAAAAACGGTTAAAATGAGGGGTACCTGGGTGGCTCAGTCGGCTAAGTGTCCGACTCTTGGTTTTGGCTCAGGTCATGATCTCAGGGTCGTGAGATCGAGACCCATGTCGGGCTCTGCACTCAGCGTGGAGTCTGCTTGAGATTCTCTCTCCCTCTCTCTCTGTCCCTCCCCACCCTGCACTCTCTCTCCCCCTCTAAAATAAATAAATAAATCTTTCTTTTAAAAAAATGGTTAAAATGATCAATTTTATGTTGCGTGTATTTTGCCACAATAAAAAAAAAAGCACATTCCAATTCCAGCTCAACTAGTTACGAGCTACGTGACCTTGGGCTAGTTTTTTTTTTTTTTTAGATTTTATTTATTTATTTGACAGAGATAGAAAGAGAGAGAACAAGTAGGCAGAGAGGCAGGGAGAGGGAGAAGCAGGCTCTCTGCTGAGCAGGGTGCCCAATGCGGAACTCGATCCCAGGACCCTGGGATCATGACCTGAGCTGAAGGCAGCTCCTTAACCAACTGAGCCACCCAGGCGCTTGGGCTAGTTTCTTAAGTCTCGATGTCTTCATGTCCTCATCTACACGACAGAGATGATAATGAGCCTTGCTCCACAAGCGTCGTCGTCATTAAATTACCTAACACATACGAAGTGCTTACAACAGTGTCCAGCACAAAATAAAGCCTCAGGAAATGATAGCTAGTGTTGATTCCAAAATGTAGTGGGTTTTCCCCCCAGTTAATTAAAATAATGCTTTATGCTTGTATAACCCTTTAAAGGTTTTTCACAGCACTTTCAAATTTATTAGCACATTTAAATCCCATGATGACCTCTTCTAATAAGCAGAACAGTCATAAACCCTCTTTTTATGTATACATAAATACATATGGAATGTATTATTAAAATTGATTTCACCTGCTTCACTCTTCTAATGTGGTTGTTGGAAAACTTTAAATTACATGAGTTTCCTCTTGTATCTGCATGAGAGCCACTCTAGAACCTGTCTCCCGAAAACTGAAGACAGTAGCATGTCTAAGTATTATAAACACACACAAAGCTAAAACCTACTCATTACTTCAGTGAACATGCCATTACCTTAGGAATCTCAAATTATATTCACATTCAAAAAGATAAATGTCTTTTCAAAGTTAAATCTGTGTCTCCCAAGATTGAAGATTTTTTAAGGCAAAATAACCCAGAAATGATCCTACAATAAAGCGTGTATGGGTCTCTAGTCTTTGTCACTGTATTTTTATTTACAAAAATATTTTTAGTGTCTACCCGCCTCACGACATCTGTCAGTCTGATCTCCCCATCCTTTTCTCCTACCTTCCCACCTAACAGGGTTGTTTAGCATGACCCTACTCCCTGGCCACTGCTGACTCAATCAGGGATAGAAATCTAATGTAAGCCACTCCAGTCTTGGGCAATTTGGATCCGAGATGGAAAGACAGGTTTTCCATACACCTGGAACTTGGCTGCAAAGCTGAGGGTTATGGGAAAACATCTTCTATCCACTGAGAAGCAGAAAAAGCAGTAAGAAAAATGAATAAAAGAGCTTTGAGGAGAAAAGCAGAGACTAACAGAAAGTACTCTCAGGATTCCTGCTGGCCTTCCAATTCCTGGAGTCAGTTCTTCCTAAAGCCTAGCTATGTTCTCGATCTTGGATTCAATGAGACATCCCTGTCTCTTCATCACATACGCCCCTCTCTCTGGTATATGCTAAATCAAATTGATTTTTGTTAATAACCAAAAGACTTCTAATTAATAAATCACTGTGGTCAGATTTAATAATATACATTAGTAATTGGCAAGAAGTAGAAACTATGAATTACTCAATTTATTGGTTACTCAGGCAAAAAATAAAAGAGGTATAAATACAAAAGACTGTAAATAGCTTTATGAGGTTAATAACTAAACCACATGCATAAAATCTGTTTCAGTGGTGCCTCTACTTTCTTCAGTCAATAACACTTTCTTAAAACTGGCTGGGGCGCCTGGGTGGCTCAGTCGTCAAGCGTCTGCCTTCGGCTCGGGTCATGATCCCAGGGTCCTGGGATCGAGCCCCGCATCGGGCTCCCTGCTCCGTGGGAAGCCTGCTTCTCCCTCTCCCACTCCCCCTGCCTGTGTTCCCTCTCTCGCTGTGTCTCTCTGTCAAATAAATAAAAAAGAAATCTAAAGGAAAAAAAAAGATTAAAAAAAAACTGGCTGGAACCAAGAGCTTCAATTATATACATGTGGCTACAACCTTCAAAAGCTTCTAAGTCTGTTCATTCAGCAAACACTGCCTGGATGCTCAGGACATGCCGGGTTCTCTGAAAGATGCTGCCTCTGCCTTCAGGTTACATGTAGAAATAAAGTAGACAGACTATTTGGTGGAGGGGAAACACCAAGATCAAGGCCAGCCCTTGTGTAAGCTCATGGGTGGTGCATCCAACATACCCCAGGAGCAGTCAAGGAAGGCATCACCAAGGAAGTAACTGCAAAAGAAGTCAGTCTGGCAGACAAAGGGGAGGGCTTTCCAGACATGAGTAACAATGCATGCAAAAAAGCATGGCCATCACAGAGAGCCAGGCACATTCTGGGAAGCAGAGGTTAATCTACACTGGAGAATGGCAAACCAGAATACTAGAAAAGTATACTAAATGGCTTAAGTCTGGAGTTCAGTTTCTCAACTTGTTCTCAACAGAAAGGCATTGAATGGTCCCAAAACAGGGTTCTGATTTATTTTTCATACAATATTAGCCTGAAAAAATGATTAATTCCAACATCTATTAGTGAGGCTGGTTTGGATATCACTTTCACCAAGAAATCTTTGATCATGTAAGACCAGGTCTCTGGTCTCTGCCCCAAAAACACCCAATTATGAAACTGAGTAGTTGGTAGCAACACTGCCCAATTCCTTGTCTGCACCTCCCTCCGCTCCGAGATTGCGGGCTCCTCGTTCATCACGGCATTCCCAGCCTGGTACCAAGCAGGGACGTGATAAAAATGTCCTGACTGAATGAATGCCATTGTCAGAGGACAAAACTAATTATTTCCCCCGTTCCTCCAGAAACACTTCGCACTCTCCAGCCCTCGAGGCAAGGTCTGCCCCAAAGCTTAAATTTTCATTAAAATATTTTTAAAATATGCTTATTTAATTCCAAGTGTGAAATAAAATTTCTTTCTGAAGCAGTGTGACTTCTTTGTCACTCAAGGACGAAAAGACGGGAAAGGCGGGGAATGAGCCCACCTCTCTTGGAAAGCTCCCTCTTGCAGTAAGCCAGCCAGCGCGTGCCGGTCTGCGATCAGGCCCAGCGGGCCCGGGGCCCCTACACGGGGGCCCAATCTCAAAGAGCACTGCTGCCACGGCCTCCTCGACAATCACCACTTCGGCTCAGAAGCATCTCCAGGGCCCAGATCATAAGCAACAGCAGACCAGGGAAAATGTCTCTTTCACCCATGCATCCCAGAAGAAAAACACTTGGTCGTGACCCAGTAAATCAAAGGTTCACAGAGCTGTGTTTGTAGCAGGACGAGTGCAGCTCCCGCACCCTGAAATGTCACTTATTTCTACGAAGGAAATCAGCCAGGCACACCGCCCCTGCCAAAAGCAACACGCTGATTGTTACAATAGAATTTCCCTTCCTCTCATCCCTCCATCCTCCAATTTTCTAAACTTCTTGGAACATTTCAAGAATAATCTTCGCTCTCATTTGCTTGATTTAGAGCTAAAATGAGGTGGGAAGCAACCGAGGTGGTTGGTAACTGTTGCCGCGTAGTATAGGCATCTACCACAGTGCTGTTTTAGTTAAACAAATGAGCTCAGATGTTCTGGCAGCAGGCAACTAACAAATCATCATTTGCTGTAAATAAAAGTAAAATGGTGCCGCAAAATCGGCCAATGTTTCCAAGACAATTACAATTAGAAACCGAATGTTGTTTCTGGAGGCAGATTTGGGGCACTGGGAGCATGGAAAAAGGGGGCAAAAGGGCAGCAAATATTTAGACCAATATAGATTCAATAAATGAGTATGACACAGAGAAATTCAAACTCATTGTATACATAACTCCACAACTCGAGGTCAATTTTTTAAATGTTGATAAGGGAGGTCAGGGATAAATAGTCAAAACTAGTCATCTCTTAATCAAACTTTTGCTAAATGAACTAAACTCTAGCTAAACCACCATATTGATCCAATGATCAGGTGTGGCACGGCCTGAAGGAATCCTTCTATGTGATAAACGCATCAGGCTCCTCCTCCGCAGGGCTTGGCCACTATTCCGGCAGCAACACAAACAAATGGAGTCACAGGAGTCTCAGTTTTGCTGGTGACACCCCGATGAACAGTGAGACCCATGGGACTGGAGAGAATTTCCCAAGAATCACACGCACACACCTCAAGAAAATGTGACACTGGTCTAGGGACTTTTCCAGTTTTAAGAACCTTCACTGGACTTACCTAAAGATAATTCAGCAATGAAGTGGTTATTAAAATTTTCACAACTACAGGCAAGTTCTTAAACGTTACCACTGCCGTTTCTATTCCCTTCCTTCGATTTCAAGAAGAGAATCTCCCTGGGGAGAACTCTATCAACCTCAACCTCACACTGTCCACATGCTTCTATGAGAGCTTCCAATACAAAATTCCCCAATGAATACCAATAATACGGCTCAACGATTTCTGAGTTATGTCTCAAATAAACAATACAATCGATGCCACCTCTGTTGAATGTGCTAACATACAGCACAACCAAGTTAAATAACCAGGAAGCACAGGCAGCAAAGAAGAGTGGTAGGATAAAGCACAGCAGATGAGTGGAGACCCTCAATGTCACCTGAATTTCACCCTGCATTAAATGGGAAGCCACTGGGCCCAGAATCAGGAACATACAGAACACAACTCTTAGAGCAGCAGCAGGGTGGCCCAGGTATACAACAGTTAAATGTCTGACCCTGACTACAACCATCCTGAGATTTTTAGAACAAAAAAAAAATGAGTAAAACTAATGTTTCTAGTAATGCATATGATAAAGCCTAAACATATACTCACAACACTATAATTAACCACTGAGGCCAAGGGTTGGGCCAGCAAACTTAGATAAACCACTAACTTAACTGTTACTAAAGCAGAACACAGTCAAATTTAAATGTTTAATGTTTTAAAAGTCTAGCTGAATTCTACTAAAATTGGAATACTGGGAAGGAGTACCAACAGGAAGAATACAGAATGTCTCTGCATCCACTGGATTCATAGGCCACTTTCAATACTTCTATACCAAGTATACAACCTCTCAACTTAACTGTTCCCATCAATTAACAGACTCCTGCACACTGGCACATGAATTTCCAATCATGTGGCCTGTTAATGAAAATGATGTACCCCCCCTGGCATAATGGAAAGAGTACATATTTTGAAGCCACGTGTTTAAGTTCCAGCTTCCTCGTTTCCTATTGGTATAACCTAGCCAAGTTACTTAATTTGAGAGTCTCAGTTTCTCATCTGTGAAATGCAGGTAAGGATACCACCATCTCATAGGACAGGTGTAAGGAGTATATGGCAAGGTATGGAAAATGCTCAGCACACGGCTCAATAAATGTGAGTTCCTAACCCACCACAAAAATAAAACAAAACCGTATGTAGTAAACTATCAAATCTGCATATATTTATTCTTTAACACACCTTCCAAGTAATTTACCAGTCTTCCCCTGTCTTCCCCCCCAAAACACAGAGGGAAGGATAAAACAAAATTCAGTAACTTTTGAGGTAGTTTTACACTTTTTGTGTCAAACAACTATAGGTGATCTGGTTTGATTTTATTTATATTAAGGTTTTACTATAGAAGAACAACCCTAGTGGATTACCAAGGAAATCAAAAGTCCTTACTCACCTAACAAAACTTACCAATTTTAAGTAACTTTTAATAAATGGCAGAACAAAGACTTACATCTAGGTAATTTTTCTTTTTTATAAGAAAATGGTTTTTTGGGATACCTGGGTGGCTCAGTCAGTTAAGCTTCTGCCTTCAGCTCAGGTCATGATCTCAGGGTCCTGGGATTGAGTCCCAAATAAGGCTGCCTGCTCAGCAGGATATCTGCTTCTCCCTCTCCCTCTGCTCCTCCCCCTGCTTGTGCGCTCTCTCTCTCTCAAATAAATAAAAAAAATTTTTTTTAAGATTTATTTATTTATGTATTTGTCAGAGAGAGAGAGAGCGCACAAGCAGGGGGAGCAGCAGAAGGAGAGGGAGAAGCAGACTCCCCGCTGAGCAAGGAGCCCAATGCGGGACTCGATCCCAGGACCCTAGAATCATGAACTGAGCTGAAGGCAGATGCTTAACCAACTGAGCCACCCAGGCATCCCTAAAAAATCTTTTTTAAAAAAAAGTTTTATTATTGTAAAAATGAGCCATACTAAAGACACAAGGTAATACTACACAGCTATGAGAACTGCTAAATTAAAAAAAAAAAAGAGTGACAACATTAAATGCTGGCAAGGACACAGAGAAACTGGATCTCACACACATTACTGGTGGGAATGTAAAATGATATAGCCACCAGAAAACAGTTTGGCAGTTTTGTATAAAACCAAACATGCACTTAGTAACTACGCTTATCATGGTGAGAATTTTGTTATGTATACAATTATCATCTCACTAGGCTGTATACCTGGAACTAACATGTCAGCTATACTTCAACTAAAAATAAATTTCAAAAAAATTTAAAAAAAAAAGAAACTTCAACCTGCACTTACCATACAATCCAGTGACTGCACTGTTGACCATTTAGCTCAAAGAAATAAAAACTTATATTCACCTGAAAACCTGTACACAACTGTTCACAGCAGCTTTACTCATAATAGCCGAAAACTGGAAACGATCCAAACGTCCTTCAATGGGTCATCATTTAAACAAACTATACACAACATAGACTACTACTCAGCAATAAAAAGGAATGAACTACTGATATACACAACAATCTGAATGGATCTCAAGGACAGTAAACTGAGTGAAAAGAGCCCATCTAGAAATGTTCACATATTGTATTATTCCATTTATATAACTTTCTTGAAATAACAAAATGACAGAGACTGAAAACTGATCAGTGGCTGCCAGGAGTTAGAGATGAGGGGGTGGGGGGCATATGAGACAAGAGAGCCTTGCTGGGATGAAATAGGTAAGCATCTTGATTGTGGTAGTGATTACACAAGTCTACACATGTGATAAGATTGTATAGAGCTATATATACACACACAAATGGGTGCATGTATAACTAACTGCTGAAATCCAACTAACTTTTGTGGACTGTACCCATGTCAGTTTCCTGGCTTTGATACTGAACTATAGTTATGGGACTTGTTACCACTGGGGGAGATGAGTGAAGGACATAAGGGACCTCCCTGTACATTTCTGGCAACCTCCTGTGAATCTGTAATTATATTAAAATAACAAATTTTTTAAAAAGTAAATCATAAAAATAAAGCTACACAAACCTATACAAGAGTTATATGAATAAACACATTTTTAAAATACAGACTTATACACAATTTTGGTTGAATAAATTACACTATATGAATGGTTTTTTAACTGGCTTTAACCACTTAAAATGCTGTGGCTCTTTTCCCCTTTCTATAAACATGATCATTTACAATGACTGTAATGTTATAGTGTGCAGATGCATCATTTTAATTTTTTTATCAACTCCTTACTCATGAACATTTAGGTTGTTAGCAATTTTCTTTCATACACTTTGCAATGAATGCCTTTACACATGTATCTTTCTACATATACTTCTGAACCTGTCCAATTATCTCAACATAAACTCCAGAAGTGCAATTGCTAGGTCAATGAACACTTCTGTTCTAATGAATATTGCAAATTACACTGCAGAAAAATTAAACCAATTACCATTTCCCCCAAAAGTGCATAACTGTGGCTTATAAGCCCACACATATTCCTGAATTTGCAAAATTACAAGCCCAGATCTTTTGACACCAAATCCTATGATCTCAATACTCAGATAAGCATATACTGACAGAAAGCAAGCATAAACACCTATATGACAAACACAGAATTTCTTTTACCTCTAAAACGGCGTATTCAAAGGAATTCATAAAGGATGTGATGTCTAACTGGCAAATTATTATCACGCCACTGTAAATTCTGAGCAAATGCTCTTCAACACCACCAAAACTCTTTAATACAAAAATGGACTGCCTGGTGCGTCCATTTTCGTATTAAACAACATGGGGGCCCATCAAGAACTACTGTACAGAGAGTTTACAACTGCTTTGGACTTAAACTCCATGTCACGGTCCTCTGACAAAGAATTCTGGCCTTAACTTCAAAAATGGTACAGTGAAGGGGATAAAGAAATGTTCAGTTTTGATAGAAAAAGAAAAAAAATTAGCAAATATTAAGTAAAAAAATTGTGGCTGTTTTTTCATTATAGAAATAGATGATCGACTATATCAGCCACTTATGCAGAAAATGTCTCCAAATGTCTTCAGCCGCAATTCACGAGGTGACAGGAGAGACTAGAAACCACCTCGTCTCGGCTGGTTAGATCTGCTCTCCACCACTACCTCGCCGAGACCCCGACATCCCTTCGTACATGCAAGAACAAAAAGGCCAGAGCTCGGTGTGAGAGCACACATCCCTTCATTCACCAACACAGTACCACTGTGAGATGGCGAGCAGTTTCCAAAACTGACCAATAAACAAGAAAGAACATTTGTTGGTAAGGAAAAAAAAGCTAATTTCATACGAAGCCTGTAATTCAAGAATTCAAGTTTCTGCAACCAAAATAAATATGTAAAAAGGGTCATCTAATAAACTAAATACCTATTCCTGTTAATTGTCACCTAGGAAAATATGGAAGTTATTTACAGTATTTTAGTCAGCTGGTGTAAGAGGTCAGCCAGGCTATGGCTGCCAAGCCAAACACTCACCACTGCTGTGAGCAGGAGCAGCACATTTAGGCTGATAACGGAACTGACCCGTGACTGGTATCATGGAGCCAATAGTACCAACCAGAAGGAATTGTTTGTGGCCCTTTAGCGGTTTCCACAATCCAACACTGGTTCCCCACCCACCTCTGGATTCTTCCATTTCTTTTCTACCAACCCATCTGTCTCATTCTTCATCTGTCCACACTTTGGATTTCTGAGTAACACAAGAGGTACCAAGGGATAATGCCAGGCCATGGTGCTGGCTCTCGGGGATTAAAGAAAGAAAGAGGTTGAATAACACATAATCTTAGAAAAGAGGCTTACCAATTGGTTGTAAAACAACATTGCAACCTAAATAACAGTCTTACCATACTCTCAAATACTGGGTTTCCACATAAAAGCAGATTTTTTATTTGTTTAAAGATTTTATTTATTTATTTATTTGACACACACAGAGAGAGAGAGAGAGAGCGCACAACCGGGGGAGTGGGAGAGGGAGAAATAGGCTCCCCACTGAGCAGGGAGCCTGACTCGGGGCTCAATCCCAGGACCCTGGGATCATGACCCAAGCCAAAGGCAGACGCCTAACCGACTGAGCCACCCAGGTGCCCCAAAAGTAGATTTTTTTTTTTAAGTTTTTACACTACAGAGAAAAATATTTTAAAAACTAAAGATGTGACTAAGTATACACTTAGCAGGACTTCATTAATTTGAACTCCACTAATTGAGAATTTCAGCTATTTGTCTAAAATGGAGTTTAAACGGACTTTCACATTGTATTTTAAAGAAAGTATTTCAACAAGGGAGGAGAAGGTTTAGAAAAAGTGTTTAACATCTAACAAAAGAAATGTGTTTAAAGGGCTGCCTGGCTGGCTCAGTCATCAGAGCAAGCTACTCTATCTCAGGGGGTTGTGAGTTCAAGCCCCACGTTGGGCATAGCGCTTACTTTAAAAAAAAAAAAAAAAGACTTTCTATAATTTTTTTTTTAAGTGAGAAAGGGGGTGCCTGGGTGGCTCAGTCGGATGAGTGTCCAACTCTTGATTTCAGTCCTGGTCTTGATCTCAGAATCTTGAGTTCAAACCCCATGTTGGGCTCCACGCTGGGCGTGGAGTCTACTTAAGGGAAAAAAAAAAAAAGAAGAAGAAAAAGAAATGTGTTTAAGGACCCTGGCATATTAATTGTTGATGTGGAAATAAATTTGCTGATTAGATATAATTTGCAATTTGTACAGACCTATAAACTATTCAAAGTGCTCTCACCATGGTTATTTCACTTGACTGCTTTCCAAAAACCTGAGAAGCTGACTGAGGAAATAGGAGCATTCTCATTTTACAGGTGACAGGAACACAGAAGCCAAGCAACTTGCCCAAGGTCACAATGTAAGAATAAACACATCTAATGTCTAATGCTCTTTCCATATGAATACTGTTTAGCTTCTTTCTTTAAATTTTTTTTAAGATTTATTTATTTATTTGAGAGAGAGAGAGAGAGGGAGGGAGGGAGTGCAAGGGGGGGGAGGGGCAGAGCGAGAGGAAGGAAACAGCAGACTCCCAGATGAGCTCGACTCGGGGCTCACAACCATGAGATCATGACCTGAGCCAAGACCAAGAGTCAAATGCTTAACCAACTGAGCCACCCAGGCACCCCTTAGCTCCTTTTTTATTAAAGCAAACCCATATAACATCAATCTAAAACACTACCAAACTACTTGGAATTTCTATACGTACCTAAAAGAAGTTATGCCATACATGGATTATCCACTATAAAAATTATATCTATGTTATGATTAAAATCATGTAAAGCCTATATGAATGACAAAGAACTAAAGAAAACAGAAAATTTTAAGCCTAATGAGGAAAGTGGCAGGATGACAGATGGACTTTTTTATGACTGTTATGGAATCATAAACTATAGGTTTGGTCAGAAAGCTAAATTTTAAAATTTATATATTCTCTAATTCACAGCTTTCAGCAATTTAAACTGGTGTTATTGTACTTACTTCAAGCACACCCATCTTCTATGTGAATCTCAATAACAACAGATGATAAACTCACAGTTCAAATCTTATTTAATGAAAAGCTGATGGACAGAAAGCTGTTGGGGGTAAATTATATGTAGATTTCTGAACACAGATTTGCTGAATGATCATACTACAATTATGAGGTTCAAAAAAGAAACACTGAAAATTCTGCCATAAAATGATTTCAAAATCGACAATAATGTCACTTTCAGCCCACAACACATACTCTGACAAAGATATAATGTTTTGTCAGTTTAAAACACAACCTGAGTAAATAAACAAGTAACCATTCAGCAAAGTATGGAAGCATTTCTGAAGCCTTTTTTTCCCCTTAGCAAAGAGAAAATTACAGAAATCATTCACAAAACTAACTAGAATCAGCCCATTCAGTGGTTAAACTGTGGGAATGTTAATGTTTTAAAAGGGCCTATTCATGGGAAAAAGTCAAAGCATAAAAACTGCATATAAATTTATTATAGCAATTTTTAATGCACCAAGCAGAACCAAAAAGGTGTTCATATTCATGTGATTCACGGACAATCCTATATGTTGTCATTCAACTGCCAAAATGAAAGGAACTATAACTATTAAAATGTCAAAGTTTCAGTAGCCACCATGCACCATAATATTGTCTTTATTTTCTCAAGAAAGTAACAGAAAAAAATGACTTCAAAACCCAGATTCCAACCAACACAGTGAGAAAAGGCAAGAAGGGAGTACCTGCAATAAAATGTACTTGCCCCTTACTTTAATGTTTTAAACAAGGCTAGTTACATTGCCCCCACTTAAACTGTTAGTTTGAAGGAGGAATCAACCTGGGCCAAACTCAAAGCATCTTCCAAAGGGATCTTGCATAGAAAGGTATAAATGAAAGAACAGGAAATAAAGGTTTTTGACTCAAGATGTAAAAACTGAACTTCTTTTGGGCCCTCAACTGGAGAAAATAAGATGCCAAAAAAAGTCTCAAATTATTTCTTCCCTTAGTCAAATGGTGAGGACGTGCAAATGTCTGATGGCAGAAACAGTTTAGGAGGCGGTCAGCAGTCCCCCCAAGCCCACCTCACTGGCAGAGCAGACACCTTCAACTTCAGGAGTGCTAATAAAACTGACAGCAAGGATGCCAAAGAGAATAAAAACACAGCAGCAGAGACAGGCATCAAAAATTCAAAGAAAAAAAAAATAATTTTACAATCACTTTATTGTTTCTGTCAGTTAAAAACTTGTGACCAAATTCAATAAAAGTCTCTTTTCCTGTTTCTCAGCTGAGGAAACAGATGAAGAACCTCTGAGAAAGGATCATTCTATAAACAGAGAGAAGATACACTCCACTCAAGGCAAGGTTAAAATACTGGACAGATTATCCATCTACTTGCGTGTCTTAAGTGTAAATAATGTAATCATTACCTTTACATTGTAATTAACAGCACTCAAACATAAAGTACCAGTTATTAGGACATACTGGGCTTTGAAAGTGCTTGGAAATGTGAACAGATAATCTGGTGATTCTTTACTCAAAGACTGTCATATAACTTGATGTGGCAGCTCTTTAACCATTATTTGAAGCTCAGTCTGTGATTATGCTTCCAAATGGAGATTGTGTAGCATGAAGGTCAACAGAATCCACCTCTGGAGCTACAGAAACTGGGTTTAAATCTGGTCAACATCAGCTGTGAGCTGTGTGATCTTGGACAACCCCCAAGTCTCTGTTTTCTCGCCTGCAGGCCCTACAGCACAGACCTGACAGGAGATCTACACAAGGACAGGCACCGAGGGCAATGAGCACAGCATCAGGCCACACAGTAAGTGCTCAGTTAACAACTGCTACATTAACAATCATGTTTGCATTAGCCAAGTCCCTTGGCTGAATATACATATTTTTTATAATGTAAGAGGGATCCCTGAAAAAAAAAAATATATCAGATTGGTAACTGGAACCTAACAATGCTGTACAGAAATGGAGAATGGGGGCGCCTGGGTGGCAAAGTCGGTTAAGCGCCTGATTCTTGATTTTGGCTCAGGTTGTGATCTCAGGGTCGTGAGATCGGGCCCCACCTCAGACTCTGCACTCAATGAGGAGTCTGCTTGAGACATTCTCTCCCTCTACCTCTGCCCCCCAATGTGCACACACTCTCTCTCTCTCTCTCTCAAATAATCGTTAAAAAAATTTTTGGGGCGCCTGGGTGGCTCAGTTGGTTAAGCGACTGCCTTCGGCTCAGGTCATGATCCTGGAGTCCCGGGATCGAGTCCCGCATCGGGCTCCCTGCTCGGCAGGGAGTCTGCTTCTCCCTCTGACCTTCCCCCCTCTCATGTGCTCTCTCTCTCTCACTCTCTCAAATAAATGAATAAATAAAATCTTTAAAAAAAAAAAATTTGGGGGGGCGCCTGGGTGGCTCAGTTGGTTGGGCGACTGCCTTCAGCTCAGGTCATGATCCTGGAGCCCCGGGATCGAGTCCCGCATCGGGCTCCCTGCTCAGCAGGGGGTCTGCTTCTTTCTCCCTCTGATCCTCTTCCCTCTCGTGCTCTCTGTCTCTCATTCTCTCTCTCTCAAATAAATAAATTTTAAAAAAATCTTTAAAAAATAAAGAAAATTTTTGTTAAAAAAA
This sequence comes from Phoca vitulina, assembly GCF_004348235.1. Taxonomy (NCBI): domain Eukaryota; kingdom Metazoa; phylum Chordata; class Mammalia; order Carnivora; family Phocidae; genus Phoca; species Phoca vitulina. Next base: position 24,455,258 of record NW_022589730.1, on the reverse strand, counting down.
AGAAATGGATAACGTTTAAAGGAATGTGTAAGTACAACAAACTGAAATTTTAAAAACATGATAGGATGTAATATGTGCATACTATGGACATTATTCAGCCTTTAAAGGAAATTGAGGGGCACCTGGGTAGCTCAGTCAGTTGGGCATCTGCCTTCGGCTCAGGTCATGATCCCGGCCGGGGTCCTGGGATCGAGCCGCACATCGGGCTCGCTCCCTGCTCAGTGGGGAGTCTGCTTTTCCCTCTGCCTCTCCAACCCACCCCTCCTCCCGCTTGTGCTCTCTCTCGCTCACTCTCTCTCAAAATCTTTAAGAAAAAAGGAAAATGACACGTGCTACTGCATGGATGAACCTTGAAATTATGCTAAGTGAAAGAAGCCAGACACAACATGCCAAATATTATATGGTTCCATTTATATGAGGTACCTAGAATAGACAAATTCATCGAGACAGAAAGTAGAACAGAGGTTACCAGGGGCTGGTGAAAGGAGGAGTGGGGAGTTATTATTTAATGGGTACAGAGTTTCTGTCTGAGATGATGAAAAAGTTCTGGACATGGACACTGATGATGACCATACAACACTGGGAATGTACTTAACGCCACTGAATCACACACTTAAAAACGGCTACCACAGCAAATTCTATGTTATGTAAATTTTCCCATAATAAAACAAACTATGTGAGTAAAATCTTTCCATATTATAGGAGAGTTAGTAAATTATAACAGACTCAACTCAATTCTCAAATACCAACATGAAAACATGCTCATCTCCAAACTATCATGCAACATAAAAAAATCTCTAACATGGCCAAAAGTGCCTACATAATTTGTTTCCTTGCTCACTGTTCTGCCTTTTGCCATTCCTCTAACAAGCAGGACTTATTCCTGCTGCAGGTCCATATTCATACTTGCTGTTCCCTCTACCTGCAATACTCTTTCCCCAGAATTTGCATGGCTCAGTCCCTGATTTTGCTCATGTCTCTGCTTAAATGCTGCTTCCCTGCAGACCCTCTATCTAAAGAAATCTAAAGAAATCTCCTGCTTCTATTTGCTCCCATTCTGGTCACTCTTCATGACCTTGCTCTGCTTTATTTTTCTTCACTGCACTTGGTATTTTCAGAAATGATTTTACAGATTTATTTCTTTACTTATTGCCCATCTCCTCCACTAAAATACAAGCTGCAAGAGGGCCGGGACTTCATTCCTCAAGTTCATTGAAAGATTTCCAGCTCTTAAAAACTGCCTGGCAAATAGGGGGCATTCATAACTACTTTTTTGGTAAATAAAATTTTAAAATTCACATTTATTGGAAAGGAAATATGTCATACAGAATACACTAATTTTTAAGTTGTATAACAATAATACAGTATAATCCCATATTTGTAGGAGAAAAAAAGACATAAATACACATAACTAAATGTATCTGTAGGTACGTGCATTATAAAAAGTATGGAAGAATATATACTAAATATCAACAGTGACTTTCTCTATGTGATGAGAATACATGACTATTTTCCCTTTTGTTTTCTTATTCTCTAACTTCCCTACAATGAAAGATTTGTGTGATTTGAAAAAAGAAAAAAAAGAGATGATTTTACCAGCAAAGCAACTGCTAGAAACTCACTCCCCTTACATAGTTAGAGATATGCATAAAGACTTGGTTGCAATGAAGTTCATCAGAGTTTTACATATAATCACAAAAAAATAAACAACCAACATGTCCAACATTAGTTAAATAAATTACTGACATGATCCATAAGACGGAATATTGTACAGCTGTTTACAACCTATACTGTAAGAAAACACAGACATGAGGAAAATATAAGTTAAAGAAAGAACATGTAGAATACGACGCATTTCTTTTAAGATGTTATTTATTGATTTGGGAGACTGAGCGAGAGAGAGAGAGCGAGAGCACGAGCAGGGGGAGGGGCAGAGGGAGAGGGAGCAGCAGCCCCCCCGCTGAGCAGGGAGCCCGACGCGGGGCTCGATCCCAGGACCCCAGGACCACCACTGAAGCAGAAGGCAGACACTTAACCAACTGAGCCACCCAGGCGCCCCCGATGCAAACATTTTTAAAGGAGAGAATTGATGGCATATACACCAAAATGTTAATAATGGTTACTTCTTTTTTCTTTTCTTTTTCTTTTTTTAAGTAGGCTCCATGCCCAGTGAGAGCCCAACTCGGACTTGAACTCAGGACCCTGAGATCAAGACCTGAGCTGTGATCAAGAGTCGGACGCTCAACCGACTGAACCACCCAGGCACCCCAATAACGGTCACTTCTGATCGCTATTATTTTTACCTTTTTTGCCTCCTTTGTGCTTTGCTGCATACAAAGGCACCAAAAGCAAACATGCATTACTTAAGCATTCAAAAACATGAGCGTAAGCGACCCTGTTGACGGTGCCAAAAGCCGCCTTCTTGCCTTGTTTGAGCGCCATCTAGTGCTCAGTACACATAATACCATTTTCGCAATGCAGTCAAGGTTTCTAAAGGTAGTCTTACAAACTGGACATTATGTAAGCGCAGAAACAAATATCACTATACTCCGTGTCTGACCTGATTTCTAAAACAACTGAACAACTGATTCAAAAGAGTCATAGGATTTCCGATCTTTAGGATAAAGCAGTTATCAGAAAAATCGGTTAGATTTCTTTTCTTCATCCCTCAAATATTTTAGACTAACTCTCAAGACAGAGAGACTAACTCCTTGAAGAAGCAGAAACTCAAGACACTATACATGCATTATGGTGTTTTATCCTCCCCCAAAATCTAGACGGTAGGTATTATTTCCATTTTACAGAAGCATCAACAGGCTCAGTGGGATTAAGCAGCTTGCCTAGATTCACAAAGCTGGTAAGTAGTGGGGCTGAGGTGCAAGACAAAGTTGGTCTGGCTCCAAAATCTGTGCTCCCCCTACCATGTTTCACTGTCTCCATTTTTTACAGGTCACCAAAAAAATCAATGCACCTTTTGGGAAAATGATTCTCATTCTCAATTAGTATACACGCATGTGGGCCTCTAAAAAACAAAACCAATACACAGGCCAAAAACAGAATTATAAATACAGAGAACTGGTGGTTGCCAGAAGGGAGGGAGGTGGAGGGATGGATGAAATAAGTGAAGGGGATTAAGAGGTTTAAACTTCCAGTTATAAAATAAATAAGTCATGGGATGAAAAGTACAGCAGAGAATATAATCGAGAATACTGTAATGACGTTTGGTGACAGATGGTGACTACACATTGTGGAGAGCACTGCGCAATGCACAGAATTATTGAATCACTATGTTATACATCTAAATACATCTATTACATTGCAGACAAATGCCACAGTGCATAGCCATGTATACATGGGTAGAAGTGATTCTTGTGAGGGCACCTGGGTGGTTCAGTCATTCCGTCATTCAGTCATTCAGAATCAGTCAGTGATTCTTGTGAGGGCACCTGGGTGGTTGACATTGTATGTCAACTATACTTCAATAAAAATTAAGTATACAAGCTGTCACTATATTGCTGAGTATTGCTCTCAAATCTAGAACTGTAAGCTCATTAAGCATTTATGTTCAAATCAATTATCAATTTAAAACAAAAGAACGTTTAGAACACACTGTACTATCTACTCTTCTGTTGGCCTTGTCAGTTCCATGAGGACAGCTGTCTCGCATTTGGTTCTCCTGCCCTACTTTCTCCTTTCCTGCTCCTTCCAATCTATCATTCAGCCAACCCAAAAAGTAATCTCCCTAAAACAATACTTTCACTAAATCCACTCAACAAGAACCTACAATTCTAATCCTCAGCTTTCTAATAGGTGTGGCCAAAAATAAGCACCCTTCTCCAGGTCACCAGACCTGGACAGCTCCATCACTTTACCCTGCAACACCATCAATCATGTTGGGAAGCGCTTTCAGTGATCCGTAAAATCCGTTCCCAACCTATTACACTTGTTTCTCATACCCTGCCAACACAAACTAGAAGAATTAATGGAAGTCATTTGGTCATACTTTGCTCACAGCACAAGAATCACTTTTTTTTTTTTTTTTTTTTGAGTAGGCCCCACACCCAGCATGGAGCCCAACTCAGGGCTTGAACTCACAACCCTGAGATCAAGACCTGAGCCGAGATCAAGAGTCGGATGCTTAACCGACTGAACCACCCAGGTGCCCTCACAAGAATCACGTCTACCCATGTATACATGGCTATGCACTGTGGCATTTGTCTGCAATGTAATAACAACACACTGGAAGAAATCCAAATGGTTAAACTATATGGCTATATTAATTTTGGTATATCCAGGGATGATACGCTATGCCATCAGAATGAGGAAGCTAATATACAGAAGGCTCTCCAAATTACAATCAACGGAAAAAGCACAGAGTGCAAAAGTATATATAATATATATTATTGTCTAAAACAAGGGGATGTATGTGCATGTGTTTGTAAATGCATGTGCTATGGATTGAATGTTTATGCATGTGCATAATGCATATGTTGAAATCCTAACCCTCAAAGGTAATAGTTTTAGTAGGTGGGCCTTTGGGGATGATTAAGTCATAAGGATGAACCCTCATGCACAGGATCAGTACCATTATTAGAAAGGCCCCCAGAGAGCTTGCTCCCCCCCCCCCCCCCCCACCATATGGGAACAGAGAAGGTACTGGCTGGGCAGCAGGAGGAGGGCCCTCACCCAATCATGTTGGTACCACAAACAGACTTCTGGTCTCCAAAACTGTGAACAATAAACTCCATTTGTTTATAAGTTACCCGGTTGGTGGTATTTTATTATAGCGGCCTAAACAGACTAAGACAACATGAAACGTCCCTTGAAAGTACATTTAAGAAGACTGGTAACACTGGTTGCCTCTGGGGAAGAGAACCAGACATATGGGAGGACAGAGGAAGAGAGACTTCCCACTTTTTAACTTCTGTGTCTTCTAATTTTGGACCACAAGAATGTATTATCGGGGCGCCTGGATGGCTCAGTCAGTCAAGCATCCGACTCTTGATTTCGGCTCAGGTTGTGATCTTGGTCGTGAGATCGAGCCCCGTATGGGGCTCCATGCTCAGTGGGGAGTTTGCTTGAGATTCTCTCCCTCACATGCACTTGTTCTCTGTCTCTCTCAAATAAATCTTTAAAAAATAAAGAATGAGGTCACCTGGGTGGCTTAGTCGGTTAAGCGCCTGCCTTCAGATCAGGTCATGATCCCAGAGTCCTGGGATCGAGCCCCACATCTGTTTCTCCCTCTCCCTCTGCCTGCTACCCCCCTGCTTGTACTCCCTCTCTTTCTGTCAAATAAATACATAAAATCTTTAAAAAAATAAAAATAAAAATAAAGAATGTATTATCTTTCCAGACAAAAATAAATTATTTTTAAAATTCCATCTACAGACACCATGGCTCTTCCATTTCGGCACACCATCTGCCAATGCCAGAGAGGGCTCTAACCACAGGACAGGCCCCTGTGATAATCATTTCCCTCTAGCAAGCTAGAGTCCCACTGGTCCACACCCACACACAGAACTGTGTCCTGCCTCAATGCCTCTGTCCATGCTCTTTTCAGAGGCTTCTGAATTCTCTCTTTCCTGCTCTCTCCCTTTCTAAATCATTCACCTGCTTTGGGGCTCTGTCCACATTCCAAATTTCCAAAATACTGACTATGTAATCCTGACTAACCTACACGGTATCCATGTACCTTCTGACACTGTTTGTTTGGAACATGACAACTGATTCTATAACTGAATTATTTAAAAAAAAAAAAAAAAAAAAAAAACACACTGAAGAAGTAATACAGTGGACCCTGAACAAATTAAAAAAAAAAACCAAACACTGAGGAAGTAATACAGTGGACCCTGAACAATGCAGCGGTTAGGAACACCAACCCCTACAAAGTAGAAAATCCACATGTAACTTCAGACCCAAAACTTAACCTCTAATAGCCTACTGTCGACCAGAAGCCTTACCGATAACATTCAGTAGATTAACACATATTTTGTATGTGTATTATATACTGTATTCTTACAATAAATTTAGCTGGAGAAAAGACTAAAATCATAAAGAAAATCATAAAGAAAATACATTTACAGTACTGTATTGTGAAAAATGTGAAAAAAAAAACCCATGTTTGGGCGCCTGGGTGGCTCAGTTGGTTAAGCGACTGCCTTCGGCTCAGGTCATGATCCTGGAGTCCCGGGATCGAGTTCCGCATCGGGCTCCCTGCTCGGCAGGGAGCCTGCTTCTCCCTCTGACCCTCCCCCCTCTCATGCTCTCTGTCTCTCATTCTCTCTCTCAAATAAATAAATAAAATAAAATAAAATAAAATAAAATAAAATAAAATAAAATAAAATAAAAAACCCATGTTTAAGTGGCCCTGCAGAGTTCAAATCTGTGTTGTTCAAGGGTCAACTTTAATTTCCGCTGAAGGACAGAGTGATGACCACAGGTGATGCAGTTAGAATAGCTAATAAAATGAAAGCCTGATCCTGGCCTTTCTACTGAAAATCTTTCAGTGGTTCCCTCTGATACTAGGACAAAATCAAAACTGCTTAGTATTTTCTACAAGGCCCCTCAAATTGGCCAAACCCCCAGCGCTCACCTCTTCAGTTTTGCACAGCTGCCATGTTTTTCCTCACCACTGGGCTTTCCCTCGGCCGCCCCCTGACTGCGGCCAGTCCCCTCCTACTCCTGCCCCCTTCCCTCTGGCTCAGGACTCTGAGCATCACTCCTGCTTTGGTTGCCTCCAAAAAGAAGTACTGGTCGAGGGACACAGGGGTAGGGAAGAGGCTTTCATTAAATATCCTCTGGTACCTCCTGGGATTTAAACCAGAAGTGAAATAAACAAACATACGCCACTTCCTCCTGGAAATCTGTGACTCGCCCTGTCCCATTCTAACTCAGACACTGAGCTGCTGCTGTGTTCATGCTTCCCGGTACTTCTTCTGTAACAGCCTTTATCATACTCCACTGTACTCATCTACTGGTTTACAGATAGATTGTAAGTCCTTTGAGGGCAAGAGACGTTACCTAGTTCCTCATTATATCCTGAGAAGCAAATGAATAAATAATAGCTTATAAACAGTGAAAGGTCATCTGGTCCAGTCATTCTCAGTGACAAGCAGGACACATACTATAAATGTGTTCGCACACACTGCACACTCACGTGGGGATACTCAGATGCCCGCAAACCAAAAAAATAATAAGCACAGTTTTGTTTCTGGTTTTTGCTATTATTCAGTAATTTAGAAATGTATAAAATCAGCCATGCAAGTAATTTAAAAATATTTTATCAAGAAAAATAAACAGCACGTTACTTAAACTTTACTCTTAAATCAATCTTGATTTCATCTCAGAGTTTTGCTTCACAAGTAATTTGAATAAGGTGAAAAGTTAAAAACTATTGAAGAACCTAAATAGGATTTTGCAACCATGCCTGGAAACTCTTAACAAAATCTGATTACTCTAGTGCCAAAAATAATTTATAGTAAGGAAGGATTAGATTAGTCCTAAAGGCCTTACAGTTTCTAAAAAATTGGCAGACACCAATTTTTGGCTGCAAAAATGGGCTGCACTTGAAAACAGCACATATGGGTCCAAGGAATTCCAGGAGTGAGCAATCTCAAAAACGTCCAGATTCAGAATCTTCCCTACAGAGATTCATCTCAGTCCTGAGTAATTCACAAAGTAGGTAATCCCATCCCTGCCTCTGTCAATGAGGTGGCACCTGCTAGCTCAGAGTCAAGATCCTACAGGTCACACGTCAAACACCAGCACTGAGGGGGCGGGTGTCTCAAACAAAGCGACAGAGGTGCACCACCACAAGTGAAGCCCTTGGGGCTATTCCCCCCACACCCACGATATGCAGTGTATTAACTTTCAGCTTTTCACACTTCCTGAGATTCCTGTATACTTTTCTGTATAAACTAGGGTGAATTAAGAAAAAGGAATGACATCCAAAAGAACACATGAGAGCAGCAAAGCATCTTCGAGAAAGAGCAGTAATTAGCAAAGCAAACTAGAGAGCCATGGTAATTCAAACCATGAGGTAAACTCCAGAGGGTTAAGAAATAGACAGAAGTGGCTAACACCTTATTCCCATCACTGTTTCTTAAGCAGTCCATCCTGCCCCCAGTACTCCAAAGTGCCAGTTCGGCATAAGTCAAGTCCATGAGCACACAACACAGCCTTCTTCTTCTCCAAAAGTACTTAGCTATTTAGGTTATTTTCTTTGCCATTTAACTTTTAGAATCAGCTTATCAAAATCTCTCCACCTCACCCCTCCCCACCCCCGAAAAAAGCTGTTGGGATTTTAACTGGAATTGCCCTCTCTATAGGTCAATTGGGGAAGAACTGACTTTTTTGATAGTCTTCTAAATCTTCTCCATTGAGTTAAGTCTTCTTTAATGTCTTTCAGAAGACATGGAAGTACACTGTACTGTAGTTTACATAAGGGAAAAGAGGATTTGTTTTGACAACAAATGATGAAGTCTCCATATGCCCTTTCTTCTCTAAGTATTATTTCAACAGGCGCCATGGTACTCAGGGACAACTCCTCAAGGATTAAGGAAGTGGTTTCAAAATTTGCTGGTGCTACAGCTGTCTCCAGTTTGACCTCTCCTGCCCCTCCACAGCATCTTTAAATTTCCAAGGATCTCAGAAGCAGTAATAAGTACCCGCTTCATATAATGTGCAACTAATCCATGCTATCACATGAACTGCAAACTAAGTGAAACTTCTGAGGCCCAATCCAACTGTATCCAGAAGTTAGAAATTAAACTTTATTGCCAAAATACATAAATAGTTCACAAAAAGGAAATGCCAATAATCCTTAATCCTTAAACACATAAAAATAAACATAACCTTGATCACTAAACAAAGGCAAATTGAAACCATAAGGACCACAACACACATACGTACGTAGATTTTTTTTTTTTTTAATTCACCATAAAAAGACAGAGAGACAGTCCTTCCAAGCCTGGGATTGAGGGAGAGGGGAAATACTTGTCACCATTATACTATTTTCATTACTGAAAATTGGTAAAGGAAAAGAATTAAGTGTTTACCCTTATTTAATAATATAGTAAAAACTGTTATTTTCTATAACCTAAATGATGAAGGAAAGCTCTTCTTTACAGAAAAATTCAGTTAATAAATGTAGAAGAAATGACCAAATTAGAAATACCACCATTTTGTAATTTCTTACGAAACAGGTGATTCAGACCAAAATCATCAACATACTCAAACCTCTGAGCAAACTTAGCATAACTAAAACCACACATTTTCTGTATCCTGATGTTATACAAAGTATATATATAAAAGTATATATATATATATATATATATATAAAGTATATAAAATCACTTACATAATACCCTTACCAAAACTGTTTAAATTTTATCAAGCCTTTCAATCTGACTTCTAGTTTACAGAAAACACAAAAAATAAAGGAAAACACGTTACGAGATATGAGAAGCAATCAGGTAAATCAAGGTCGAACATTCTACAGAAAAACAGACTCAATTTATTCAAAAAATTAATAGCATGGGGAAAAAATTGTGGCAGGGGCTGGAGAGTGAATACTTCTAAAGACATTTAAGAAATATAACTACCAAATGCAACGTATCCACTGTATTTAGTTCCTAATGTTAGCAACCCTTATAAGACAACAGGGGGAATGTCAATATGGACTGGGTAGGAGGAATTACTGTTAATTTTGTTAGGTCTGATAATGGCATTATGGTCACAGAAGAAAACATCCTTATTTTACTTTAAAATACTTAAGAAACAAAAGTAGATGAAGCAAATACGGAAACAATCCAAATGATATTAATTATGAATGGATAAACAATATATGGTATATTCATACAATGAGCTACCACTCAGAAATAAAAAGGAATGAAGTATCGATACATGCCACAACATAACATATTCACAGACTTCAGGGACTAAAACATCTTTAGGTGGCCACTATTCTGCCTGTCACACTAAACCTGTTAAGAAAGAAAAAAAACAAATTTGGGACACCTGGGTGGCTCAGTTGGTTAAGCATCTGCCTACGGCTTAGGTCATGATCCCAGGGTCCTGGGATCGAGTCCCACATTGGGCTCCTTGCTCAGCGGGAAGCCTGCTTCTCCCTCTGCTTGCCGCTCCCCCTGCTTGCACACACTCTCTCTCTCTGACAAATAAATAAATCTTTAAAAAAATAATAAAATTAAAAATTAAAAAAATAAAAATTTTACACTGCAGATACTGAATATATGGGAATTCAATATTCTAGTCACTCTACATTATTATAAAAACTGATAGACATACAAAGTTAAAAATGAGATATTGGTTTTCATGTATCAAACTGGCATAGGTCAGAGTCTAAAAATGCATTAAACTGACAAAAATGTGGGAAAACAGACCTTCCCATACTCTGCTATAGGAGTATAAATTGGTGTGACTTTCATGTAACAGTTTAGCAATATCTACAAAAATTATAAACACACACACACACACACACACACAAAAACACAGAACACTCTAACCCAGCAATTTTACTTTGGGGAATTTATACTAGAGATGTATTTGTACATATGGGAAATGATGTATGCAGCATTATTTGTTATAACAAAAGCCTAAAAAACAACGTCCACAAACAGAAAACTGATTAAGTATATTCTACAGATACTCTGCGAGCATTTAAAAGAATAAGACAGTTGCATATAAGCAAATATATATATATATATATATATATATATATATACATACACACACATACATACACACACACACACAAGATACATTTTACTTAACCGTGGGGGGAAAAAAGCAAGGACAGCAGCAGAAAAAGAAAAAGGTATGTGTAGGATGCTAGCACTTGCGTTCAAATAATTTTCTAAAACTACATGGATACGTGCTTACGTAACCTCGTACTACTCTAGAAAATGCAAAAGAAACTGCTATGAGGAGTCATCTCTGGGGAAGGGAGATGGCTGGGTGGAAGAAAGGAGAGAGAAAACTGTATTTCCTACTCGCATACCTACTGGCACATGTATGACAGAGGATGGATCGATGGACAGACAGAACATTAAGAACATTTTTTTTTTTAAATCAGCATACCACTCAAGTTCATGTGGCCTTCTACATGAATTTTCAATCTCCAAGTAATCTTTTACCTGCTGGTTGGTGCGGGGAAAGAAAATGAGAGAAGCTGATTCCAGAACGGGTCGTTCTCAGAGACAGATTCTGTGCCCGATAACTTTTTTAAGTACTCATTTTTAGGAAGATCACCGATTCTGCTGCTGTTCGATCCCATCTTTAATCTGGTAGATAATTTGCCCTTAAGCCTTCATTTCCACAAGACAACCTATAAAGAATGAAAAGAAATTTCAAACTTGTTCACAATTAGTCATCATATTTTTCCTATCTTTGGCATAAATGTGTAAAAAAAAAAAAACTGTAAACTTACTTAAGGAAATCACACTTCTCTTTATTTTTAAATATATTAGACACCAGATACAGAGTTATAAAGGAGAGAAATGGGGCTAAATCTGTCTTAGCCAAAACACACACAAAAATCCAAGTGTATGCTTGTAGATCTTTGAATGGGCACACCTCTGCCTAAGAATACATCTCAAAGCAAATTCCTAACAATGACAACTTATTACAAATTGTCTGAAAATGAGGCTCCTTTACAATAAACGATGGTGATAGAGACTGGATGTCTTGAATGTGCTCAGAAGAAGAGCAAGCAGTTGAAGTGATGACCACAGGCTACCTATGCTCAGGGGAGAATGAGACTTGAACTGAGTTACATGCTGAACGAGAATGGCCTCCCTGTTCCAAAGCAGTCACTTCGTGTCCTTCTTGTTCTGCTGTCATGCACACCAGCATTTATCGGCATGTCTCTTCTCCTAAACCATGCGGCATTTGGTTTTTTGGGGTTTTGGTTTTTGGTTTTTTTGGCGAGGGAGGGAGAGACGGACGGAGGGAGAAGAAGAATCGGAAGCAGGCTCCACACCCAGCCCGGAGCCCAGCATCAATCTAATGACCCTGAGATCATGACCCGAGACAAAATCAAGAGCTAGACGCTTAACTGACTCAACCACCCAGGCCCCTCTTATTCATCTTTCTATCCCCAATGTCTAGATATTTAGGCATTCCCTAAATAGTATGCTGAAGGAAAGAGTAGGTGAATAAATGTTTAGCATCTTCAATATTTGTTGTGGTTGGCCACTAAGGGGAAAACTAATAGTTTAGTTAAAATATGAATCACTATTTTCATCAAATCACACTTAACCTAGTTCCAGACCATGTTCTATCTCAACTAGTTCAAGAAAAATCTCTCACTGACAATAAAAAAAAATGGTGGTGAGATGAGTAATAAATTACACTATGTTAAAAATTACCATCGCAATGAAAGCAAACGATATCCAAAGGAAGCTCAGGTTGGATAAGAATTTATATTAGTAGTGACTTACTTTCTTAAGTCTATCCCTCCTTAGTCCAGAGACACTGAAGCCAACATCAGAATTTGGAAGCACGGCTTCCACGTTCTCTTTGGAACTATGGGACTGGCTTAGGCTAAATTATCTAAAGACATGAGGCTCCCCCAATGCACATGGACAGCTGGTCTTCCGAATAGGAGGGTGAAATACTGATCTGGTTTCTTGTCACCTGCCCCTGAACTCAAGACCACTACTACTTTCCTCTTCCCTACTCAGGGGACAGAGACCCAAAACCAGCTGGCTCCAACTAATCCTCCATATCAAGCCATAAGTCTTGATTTTGGTTTAATTTCTTAAATAAGGAATTAAGCCTCATTAGGAAATATTATAAAAATATTCTGCAATATATAAATGCCTTACTTATTATAACTTATTTCAAAGCTATTTTATACATTTTAAGCCATTTAGAATTAAGTTTTTTAATATAATCTTATAATGGGGTACATTACACTAATGAAAGTGAATTAACAAGAGCTACAATTACCAACATGGACATATCTCAAAAATACATATTAAAAAAAGTGCTACAGAATAATAGACATGGTATGATTTCATTTATATGATTTTTACAACATGCAAACAATATTATGGATATATTCATAGCTACTGTAAGTATGAAAACATACACAGGAAAAATACACAGCAAATTCAGAAGAATGCTTTTACATAGTGTTATCAGGAAAGGATCAGAGGAGCTTTAGCAGTATCAATAAATACTTTCTCAAACAGGAAAGGGGAAAGGAATAGAAGGAAGGGATGAAGCACATGTGGAAAATATACAGATTTGCTGAAAACTGACAGTATGGGGACACCTGGCTGGCTCAGTTGGAAGAGCATGTGATTCTTGATCTCAGGGTTGTGAGTTTGAGCCCTATGTTGGGTATAGAGATTACTAAAAAAAAAAAAAAAAAAGTAATAAAAATTTTTTAAAAATGAAATGAAAATGGACAGTATATACATGGGTTTTGGCCTATTACCCCTCTATTCCTGTCATTCATATATATATATATATACACACACACACATATACACACATATACATATTCATATATATATAAATTTATTTATTTATTTTTTTTAAAGAATAGTTTCTCAATCTCTCAGCAACAATACTGGAAGCTAGATAACAGGGAAGCAATGCCTTTAAAATACTAATAAAAAATAATTTTAACTAGATTTCTATAGCTAGCCAAGCTACCAGTTAAGTACGAAGGTACAATAAAGGCAATATTTTAGACTTGCCACAGCTAAAAAAAACCTCCCATGGACCCATTCTCTGGAAGCTACTGGAAGATGTATCCTTTCAATGTGAAGGAATAAAACAAGAAAAATGATGATAAGGAAGTCAAGAAGCAAAGGATGCAACACAAGACAGGGAAGACACATGCTCTAGATTGGGACAGGAGTCTAGACGGCCCCATGACCTCCACGGGAAGCAAACCAGAGAGCAACAGGTCACCTGATGTGTCTGACCTTATTCTGTGGAGGGTTACAATATCGTAAGAGAATCTGGCAGGAATGAATGATAGCTACATAGAAAATAAACGATTTTTTGGTAACTATGTACTTGGGAAAAAAAAAATCGTTCAAGAAAGGTCATGTATTCATAGTATACGACTCAACTCAACAGTTATCAATATTTATGTAATCATCATAATAGAAACAGTAAATAAAGATTTAACCAAAAATTGTGAGGTAACTATACTGGGAAGATGCTAAAAAAAGAAGTGGGAGTAGATTTAAGTGTGAAATCCTCATCTTCCGTAATAGGCAGGAAGTCAACAGAAATAGCTAAAAATTACTAAATCAGCAAATAACAGTAAAAGCATATTAGTTATGAATAAGGAGGCAAATAATGAGAAACAACAGCTAAGAGATCTGAGTGTGGCCTATTCTGGGGAAAAGGATTCTGGAGTGGGGAGGGTGGTCATGCAGTCTTTTCATTTTATGTCCATCACATTTTCTAATTTTTTAACTATATCTATATATTACTTTGATTTTAAAAATTAAATATTTTTAAGCTCCTTCACCTACTCAAATTTAAATGTTTAACATATATGGAAAACACAAAGTTATCATCATAACTAAATTCACAGTGACAAAAATGGAAATTATTCTTTACAGAGGCAAATAACTAACAAACTTTAAAAAATCTATTTATCTGATATAGTGCAATGTTAGTATTAGAGTTATCTCCCAAAATCAAAACTTCAAATTTCCACCATTTATGTGTTTACCGATAAGCAACAGTCATAGCTTGGCCAGAAAAGAGGAATTAAATTAAAACCCACTGCAGTGATAAACAGAGATCAATAAAACAAAACAGAAAATCCAGAAACAGACCCACTAGAGTACAACCAGCTGATTTTTGTCAACAATGCAAAAGCAATTCAATGGAGGAAGGACAGTTCTTTCAACAAATGGTGCTGGAACAACTGGACATCCATAAGCCAAACAAAACAAAACAAAACAAAAACCTGTATCTTAAAAGTTAACTCAAAATAACCATAGATCTAAGTGTAAAACATAGAACTCTAAAACCCTTTTTAGAAGACAACATAGGAGGGTGCCTGGGTGGCTCAGTCGTTAAGCGGCTGCCTTCGGCTCAGGTCATGATCCCAGGGTCCTGGGATCGAGCCCTGCATTGGGCTCCCTGCTCAGCGGGAAGCCTGCTTCTCCCTCTCCCACTCCCCCTGCTTGTGTTCCTGCTCTCGCTGTCTGTTTCTGTCAAATAAATAAATAAAATCTTTAAAAAAAAAAAAATAGAAGACAACATAGGAGAAAATCTTTGTGACTGGGGTTAGGAAGTACTTAGGCATTACACAAGAGCACAGATCATAAAAAAGTTGATAAGTTAAGCTTTACCAAAATTGAAAACGTTTGGTCGGTGAAAGACCCTGTTAAGAGGATGAAAAGCCACAGGCTTAGAGAAAATATTTGTAAGTCACATACCCAACAAAGGACTTGTATCCAGAACATATAAGGAACTCTCTAAAGTCAACAATAAGAAAACAATCCAATTAGAAAATATACAAAAGATTTTAACACATCACCAAAGAAGACATGGAAATGACAAACACATGAAAAGATATTCCATCATTATTAGCCATTCAGGGAACCACAAATTAAGACCATGATGACGTACTGCTACACATCTACTGGAATGGCTAAAATAAAAAAAAAATGACAGTACCAAATGCTGCCAAGGATGTACTGAAAGTAGCTCATATATTGCTAGTGGGAATGGAAAATGGAACAGCCCCCTCTGGAAAATGGTTCAACAGTTTCTTATAAAATTAAACAAAGGGGTGCCTGGGTGGCTGTTGGTTGTCTGCTTTCAGCTCAGGTCATGATCCTGGAGTCCTGGGATCCAGCCCCACGTACGGCTCCCTGCAGAGGGAGCTTCTCCCTCTCCCCCCCGCTTGTGCTCTCTCTCTCTCACTATCTCTCTCTCTAATAAATAAAATCTTTTTTAAAATTAAAAAAAAATTAAACATACACATACTATTCAACCCAGCAACTGTATTCCTGGACTATGATCCCAGAGAAATGAAAACTTAGGTTCACACAAAAAACTATATTCAAATATTCTTTCAACACATGAATGAACAAACAAACAGAGGTACATCCATACAATGGAATAAAAGAAGGTACTATTTGATACACCCAATAACTTGAATAGATCTCGAGGGCACTGTGAGTGAGAAAAGCCCATCCCAAAAGGTCACATCCTCAAAATAACAGCAACCCTGTGTTTGATTATTATAGTTTATATATAAGTGAATGAACAACAGGGATGAGGAAAGGGACAGGAGAGAGGAATCAGGAATATGTACTTTGTAATTATGAGGTACTTCTACTACCTGTGAAGTGGTAGAGTGTTATTTGAAAGTGGACTTGGATTAGTTGTAAATGTATACTGCAAACACAAGGGCAACCTCTAAAAAGTTTTAAAAAGTATAAGTGACATGCTAAGAAAGGACAGAAAATGGATTTATTTAAGTGCTCCATTAGAACCACAAAAGGCAGAAAGAGAAGACAAAAACAGGAACAAAAATAAGGGCAATGAATAGAAAACAGTAACAAATACTGGTAGACATTAATCCAACTTTATCATGTATCACTTGAACATCCATGGTCTAAATACACCAATTAAAAGAGACTGTCAAAGTGGATCAAAAAACAAGACCCAACTATATGCTGTCTACAAGAAACCCACTTTAAATATAAAAGACACATACAGATTAAAAGAGATGGAGAGATACACCATCTAACACTCATCAAACGAAAGCAGGAGAAGCTTTATTAATATTAGACACAGCCGCCTGCAGAGCAAGGAAACTTAGCAGGGATAAAAAATGGCATTCCACACTGACAAAGGGGTCAACGGTTTCAAGAAGACGTTATCATTAATGTGCACTGCCTAACATAACGGCGTCAAAATGCGTGAGGCAAACACTAATGCACTGCAAGAAGGGCGAGATGAATGCGCTATACCATAGCAGAAGACCTGAACACTCCTCTCTCAGAAATGGTCAGTAAGGACCTAGCTGATCTCAACACCATTATCAATCAAAACTGGATCTGACATCCATGGACTATTCTGTCCAACAACACAGGAATACACAGCTCACGTTGAATACCTCCCAAAACAGGCCACATTCTGGGCCATAAAACACATCCTAACTTAAATTTAAAAGAACAGAAATCATAAAATGCTTTGAGTGCTCCAAACCAATAAGCTAGAGAATAAAGAAACAATTTAGATGATTGCATGAGGAAATATTCTGACAAACGCAGAATACAGGACATTGTAAAGAACCACCTGGGTTCACCAAGAAGTCAATACCACAGTAACTAAAAGTGTGTGCATGGGGTAGGGAGCTTTTCTAAACTGAAGGAGACTAAAGGGATATTGTAACAACCAAATGTATATGTGACTCTTCAATGAACCCAGGTTTGGAAGAAGGAAAAAAAAATTATAAAAGACAATCTTGAGGGGAACCTGGGTGGCTCAGTCGGTTAAGTGTGTCTGCCTTCAGCTCGGGTATGATC
Organism: Phoca vitulina; assembly: GCF_004348235.1. Taxonomy (NCBI): domain Eukaryota; kingdom Metazoa; phylum Chordata; class Mammalia; order Carnivora; family Phocidae; genus Phoca; species Phoca vitulina. The sequence continues at coordinate 24,437,718 of NW_022589730.1, read as the reverse complement.
CAGGGGTCCTGGGATCGAGCCCCACATCGGGCTCCCTGCTCAGTGGGAGCCTGCTTCTCCCTCTGCCTCCCACTCCCCCTGCTTGTGTGCTCTCTCTCAAATAAAAAAATTTTTTTAATTAAAAAAAAAAAAAAGACAATCTTGCGACCAAACTTGATGCAGATTGAATAGAAAATATTAAATGGACATAAGTGAGATAATGATAGCGTAACTGAGTAGGAAAATGACCTAATTCTTGGGAGACATGTGCTTAAATATTTAGGGGTAAAGCGTCATCATATCTGCAACTTCCTTTCAAATGGTTCAGAACAAAATAGAGACAAAGCAAACGTGGCAACTATTAACAATTGCTAATAGTTTATGAATGGAGGGATTAGGTGTTTATTACACTGTTCAACTTTTCTGTATGTTTGAAACTTACTAAAAATGAGTTTTGGTAGGGGTGCCTGGGTGGCTCAGTGGGTGAAGCGTCTGCCTTCAGCTCAGGTCGTGATCTCAGGGTCCTGGGATAGAGTCCCACATCAGGCTCCCTGCTCAGCAGGGAGTCTGTTTCTCCCTCTCCTTCTGCCGCTCCCCCACTTGTGCATGCTCTCTCTCTCAAATAAATAAAATCTTTTTAAAAAAAATGAGTTTTGGCAAACAGAAAGGCTACACACTATGACTCCATTTATGTAACACTCAAGATGACAAAACTCACGGTGAAGCACAGATCGGTGGCTGCTAGGCAGGGCACAGAGGGCTGGGGGGAAAAGGTGATCATAAAAGGGCAGCCTGAAGAAGTTCATTTGTGGGAATGGAAAAATTTGGTGTCCTGACTGCGGTGGTGGTGGTGGTGGTGGTGGTGGTGGTTGCATTAATCTGTACACGTGATGAAATTTCACAGAGTTATACACACACAAGGGAAAAAGAATACATGTAAAAACTGGAAAAATCCAAGTACAGTCGGCGGTCTGTTATGTTCCTGATGTAGATAATGTCCAATCCTTATATTAACACTGGGGGAAGACAGGTGAAAGGTACATGGGATTTCTCTGTATTACTTCTGCAACTTATCTGTCTATAATCACTGCAAAATGAAGTTTTAAAAAATCAGCTTAAAAAAGTCCAACCCCAAAGTCTGATCTATATGTGCAAGAAAGGTGCCAACAAGTCATACTAACAGGTACTTTCTGTCACGACCAGTAAGTTTATTTTTACGTATTAAGTTACTTCACCACCTATAATATCACATGATAAGATATTAGGATCTCACATTTAGTTTACTTAGTGTCTTGGAACGCTCTTTTACTTAGACTACTTTCCCCAAATAAGTTCGTTCAAGTCTTATTCAAAACCAAATTTTTTCAATAAAAGCAAGAGAAATCATGTGTTTGGGTCTTTTAGGGATTCCCCATTAACTTCAGAACTCTGGGGAATACACAGATTTTTGTCCTCAGCCACCTACGCAAAGGCACCGCTATTTCCTTTTGCTCAAAACTTTCCAATTCTTTTGTCTAATAATCCCTGACACTCCTGACAATGCATCAGTGAAATATTTTTTACAAAAACAACAAAAAAGACCTCCACAATTTGTTTATAGTCTTCTATTTATCTTGGAACTCTTGCTAATTACCAATTAGCATTGCGGGCCTAACAGTAGTTTACTAGATAAACACCCAAATGTGTCACAGGATCAAAATGGGGTAGTTGAGAAAATATTGGTTTATTGGCATGTACAACTTCTGAGTTCCTCTGGCTCTGCTGTGGGCTCCATTTCCCTTCTCTAGGCTTCATTACAATTAAAAGGATAAAAATGACACCAGATAAAAAGAAAATAAGAATCAGAACAATTTGTGTTCTCAATTCAATAGGCCAGTATTTTACTTTACTTGTGGTACCTTAAAAGCAATCAATTAAAAACAATTTACTTTGGGGGCGCCTGGGTGGCTCAGTTGGTTAACCGACTGCCTTCGGCTCAGGTCATGATCCTGGAGTCCCGGGATCGAGTCCCACATCGGGCTCCCTGCTTAGCAGGGAGTCTGCTTCTCCCTCTGACCCTCACCCCTCTCATTCTCTCTCTCTCTGTCATTCTCTCTCTCTCAAAAATAAATAAAAAAAAAAATTTTTTTTTTAAAAAAAACAAAAAAACAATTTACTTTGTGAGTTTAATTAGGTATATGAATGCTGAATTTTCAAAAGAACAAAATTCCATCCCACCTCTCCTAGATAAGGCAACAATGAGAAACATTATTATCATGGTCTACCAATGAAAATTTAAGTCAGACTTTATTTTTTATTGGTACTTTATTTTTTGAGTAAGTAATGCACATGGTGCAAACTACAAAGAGTTCACAGGGTATGTAGTAAAAAGTTTCCCATCTCATCTCTTAACCAACCTAGTTTCTCACTTAGAAAAAAAATATTACCAGTTTCTTGGGTATCATTCCAGATATTCTGTGTATATACAAACACATATTTTCCCCTTTATACACAGACCACAACACACTGTTCATGCCTCTTTGCTTTTTCTAGTTACTAAATATTAGAAATCACTACATAACTGTATATAAAGCACTCATTTTTATGACTCTGTAACATTCCAGTTTTTAATTTAATAAATCCTATACTGATGTGCACTTAAGTAGTTTACGGTCTTTTGCAATTATAAATCACTCTCCAATAGGTATCTGGCATGTGAGATATTTCACACGTGTATGACACTACAGGTAGGATAAATCCAGAGAAAGAGAATTGCTGGTCAAAGATTATGTGCATTTCCCATTTTGGTAGATACCGCTGAACGGTAGCAGAACATGCCACCTCAAAATATGCCACTTTGGCATTTTGGTGATTTTGAGCTACAGGCATTTGAAAAACACCAAATGCAGGGTGAGGCTTTCCCTGAACTCCCTTTAAGTGCCTAAAGACAGCTCCTCCAAAAGGAACTTCATTATCGTAAATCCCCTCCCTGGGAGTTTCACCAACCAGGTGACTCATCACAGGAAGAAAGACTAGAAGTGGACACCACACCCAGACACACAAACTATTGCACTTCCCATCTGTTCTTCTAAGGGTTCATTCCTCTTTCCTAAAAACCATTTACTCACCCGTAAGAGGTCTACATCTCCCTTCCCCTATCCCCATTAGGATGGTATTTAAGTCTGAATCCTATGCCACCTCCCTGGGTATCTCCTATGTGTAGATGAGGTACACATTAATAAACTTTTGTTTTCTCCTATTAATCTGTCTTCTATTACAAGGGTCTCAGCTAAGAACTCAGAAAGGTGGAGGGGGATTATTTTTCCTCCCCTACACCACCTAGCTGCCCTCTTTAGAGGCTGCCAGCCCACACTCCTCGCAGCAAGGCCTGTTTCTTCACACCACAGCCACCACCCTTTAATCAAACTTTCTGGTCCCTGCCAACTGATGAGACAAAATACTTTTTCAGCACAGTTTTAGTTTGCATTTCTTTCACCATGAAAGAGGTCATTACCTGTTCTTATCCTTTGCCTATTTTCTATTAATTTATAGGAAATAAATTTGATTTTCAAAGCTGCTAGGATAGACCACAAAGTTGTAAGATAAGTTCAATCCAGGACCACTATGAAACCCTTCTAAAATAACAATATGAATAAAGCCTATAAGCTTATCAGGAAAGACCGAACAGAATATTTACAAGCAAAACCAAGAAAGCCAACTGAGCACAAGGTGCAACGCCTCCCCTGCTGCTTTTCCTCACCAAACCCGAGAAATAATGCAAAAAAATTGTGTTTAATTGTAATTCCACAACCATGCTCAGAAATTCACAGGAGACCAGAAGTTGTGAGGAACCCCCATAAACTGGAAAACAGCTGGAGACGGACTGAGAAGGCAAACAGCATTCCAAGGCAGGCACAAGAGCCGTCAATCAAGGGCAGCCAGAGTATAAAGAGCAACTCCAGTCCACAAGCAGAAGGCCAGAAAAAAAGCCAGAGCCCAGGGGCAAGTGACAGGTGTGAGTAGGACACCCTGCCCCATCACCCTTGCCGAGCCCTCGCTCCCCTAGGAGCAACAATAAGGCACTATCTCCTGAGAACAGTGAAAGCAGTGCCTAAGGCAGCTGGAATGCCCAGGAAGGAAGAGCTCAGCCAAGCAAGACAACTAAGCCACTGAGGCATCGCTGTCAGGAAGTTCTACCGGCTCCCTACCCTCAGAGAAAGTAAAGTAGAAAACTGAGGCCCAATGGCATCTTCTCTGCAATGATTTATGCCAAGGATTCCAAACACAAACATAGATACAAACAAACACACACACACACACGCGCGCGCACACACACACACTAGCACGCGCACACACTCCACCTGAACACAATTTATTTGGAACTCCCAAGACCCTTAGCAATGAAACCCAGAATAAAATGGAACTTGAAAAACCCAGCATCCAATCACCTCACCTCCTAACAGCCCTGTTGCTTTGCCCTCTGGCTGTGCATCAGCCTTCCTCGGCTTTCAGCTCTTCTTTCTCTCAATATGTAACTGAGCCTGTCTCCTGGTTTCACTAGTGGCTTCCATGATAGGACTTTCAAATCTCTCCTAGTCCCAACCTTCCACCAGAGTGCCAGTTCTGTCTATATCCCTAAAATACTTAAGACTGTTTTTAACTCAAGGAAAATATATAAATATATAATTATATATAAAATCAGTAATTTTGTGGATAAACAATGCTCCTTACATAAGTCTAGACTAGAAATGGGAAGTGTACCATCGCTGATGCTTTCAGTAATAAACCTTTCAAAGGACCTATCTTTAATGCAGTGTAGTCAAGAACTTGACCTTGACACATAAAAAAACTGATACCATCCTCCTTCCCAAAACCACTTTCCCCTCTCAACTTCCCACTATCCCCCTAAAGCTCCCACTACGTAAGAACTACCTTGAAACTTTCTGTAGTATATATGTCCTGCCTCCTGAGGTAGATTACTCCTGTGAGACATAAATCAGGCTTTATTAATGTTCCTTCCCTCTCCCTAATTAACTTCCAGCACACTGCTAAAAAAACAAAAAAACAAAAACAAAAAGCAACTTGTTGAAACAGCCAAGGTCCCACAGCTAATAAATACATGAAAACATCTTCAGTATAAATTAGGAATAAAATATGTTAATTAAAACAATAAGGTATCATTTTTACCCATCATATTAGCAAAGGGTAAAAGGAAAGAACTGTGGTAGCATGAGGGCAATAAGGAAACAGGCACCCCATGAGTGTGTAGATATTTGACAGTATCTATCAAAATTTTAATTGTGTATACTCTTTGTGCCAGGATTTCATTTTTAGAAATTTATGTCACAGGTAAACTCATACCAGGTGACAAGTTCTATGCATACAGATGTTAATCATCTCATTGTTTGGAACAGCAAAGACATAAAATAATCCAGATGACAGTCATGACTACAGTATGGGATGAGCACAGAAAGGACTACTGCGTAGCCATGGAAAAGAATTGAGGCAGACCTTAGGTGTTGGTGTGTAAAGAAAAGATATCCAAGTAAAAACAAATAAGAAAGAGCTCATACAGTAAGACCCCACTCATTTAAATAAACATGTTCATTCCTACATGCGCCCAAGCCATGTCTTAAAGGGGACATAAACAATGGTCCAAGACTGATTACCCCTGAAGAATGGGACTAGAAATCTGGAGGGAAGGGACTTTTCACTTTAAGTCCTTTTGTACTGCCTGATTTTTTTTTAAACTATAAACACATTATAATTTAAAGTAAAAAAAAGCTAAATAAATGCATTGTTCTCTGGACATGCTCTCCTTCAGGAAGGACCTGAACATGCTTCTAGCTGGTGCTTTCACCCCTATGTGAGACCTATCCCAGGACTAACACTTCATCTTGACTTCTCAGTCAAAACCCAAGCATAAATGTTTACTAACTAGACATTTTAATCTGATGTCTTGCTGTTATCATAAATTCAAAAATAGAATTTAACATTTGCCCCACAAAGGAGCAACCCTTCAGAAGTCGCAATTTCTATCAATGTTATCAGCACTCTTGACTCAAGTGATCTCCCGTAAGCTAACATTTGTTCCTCAGACACCTGTCACGCATTTGCTATAAATGCTGGGTGTTATGATGGGTACTGAAAATGCAAAAATGAATAAAACCAGGTCCCTGCCATTAATGAACTCAGAGCCAAACAGGCCAAAAAATGATTATAACGTGGGGTATTACCACAGAGTTCTCCATACATGAGAAGCTCTGGAAAGACAGGTGCATCTGAGGCAGAGGAAACAGCCCGTGCAATGGTGCTCCTTCTTAGCCAATTTACTTCTCTGTTCTATATGCCAGGAACTAGTCTAAGTTCTCTACAACTGTCCATTTATTTAGTCCTCGTTAACAACTCTTAGAGGTGAACACAATTTTCTCATTTTAGAGATGAGGAAACTAAGGTACAGACGGGTTAAATAATTTGCCCAACGTCCCAGAGATAACAAGTGACAAAGCCAGGATTTGTACCCAGGCAATCTAATTCCCTAACGTGCCCATGTAGCTAATTGACCCATTCCAATCCAGTCCCTGGTCTTTCCCTTTACTAAAGAGACTCTCCAATGACATTAAGTCCTGTGGGAGGATGAAAAGTACAGCAATACAGTCAATAACATTTTAAGAACTTTGCATGGCGACAGATGATGACTACACTTAGCACAGTGAGCATTTCATAACATATATAACCATCGAATTACTATGCTGTACACCTGAAACTCACGTATTGTATGTTAACTATACTTCGATAAAAAATTAAAATGAAAAAAAGTCCTGTGGGTTCTTCGACAGCATCCACAATATCATCTTTTAAATCCACCTCTTCCTTTATATTCCTGCGGCCACCATGCGAGGCCAGGCTCCTGTAATCCCGTATGACCTAGTGCAACAGTATCCGGATTTCTTTGCCTCCCACCTCTTCGCCTGGATTCACTCTGCACACTCCACTACTGCATTAATCCTTAAAAGGAACTTCTGTCCAACGCTGCAATTAAGATCAAAGGTTCTAGTGTGAGACAGACCCTAATAAGTCTGTGTAGAGTGAGGATGAATCTCTGTTTCATGACCTAAAAACACCACTGTATAATAGGAAAAACAGTACTTAAAACGTGTAAGATTTTCTGAGGATGAAGCAGGATGAGGCAGCATGCAAAGCACTCAGGAAGGGACCCGGCAGAGCATGCTAGCCAAATAAAAGGTCAAATATAATAGATCTTTAATGTCAGTAAAATTACCACTTCCATCACTTCAATCACCAGCTCAAAAACATTCAATGATTCATCACCTGAAAAACAGAGTACAATATTGACATTTAAGACATTCCAGTCTGAAAGCTCACTTTCCAACTTTATTTCCAACTATGCTCCAAACCAGTGGTTCCCAAACTTAAACATACATAAAAACACCTGAGGAGTATGTGGTTAAAAATGCAAATGCCTGGGGCACCTGGGTGGCTCAGTCAATTGAGCCTCTGACTCTTGATTTCAGCTCAGGGCATGATCTCAGGGTCATGGGATCAAGCCCAGTGCCAGGCTCTGCGCTCAGCAGGGAGTCGGCTTGAGATTCTCTCTCTCCCTCTCCCTCTGCCCCTCCCCACCCCGAGCTCTCATACTCTCGCATATGTGCTCTCTCTCAAATAAATAAATCTTTAAAAAAAAAGAAAAAAAAGCAAATGTCTGGGCCCCAAAGATTCAGAATGTTGGGTTAGGGCCCAAGTATCTGCATTTTCTAAAAAGCATTCATACTGATTTGGATACAAGTAGTCTGTAACCTCAGTTTGCAAATAAGTGTCATAACAAAGTAGAGGCAAGCAGTCTTCTCAACATCTAGCATGCTCATCCACGCCTCTGTTCTGCCATTTGTGCCTGCCTCCCACTACCACATCTGATCCACAGCCCCTTCGACCCTATTCACTAAGCACAGAAGGAGCTCTCTCTTTCCTCTGTAGTCCTAAAGCATTCTATCTTCACCACTCATTTGGACTTCAGCGAGCCTTCCAGTAATACCTGGTTTGTTGTCTGACTCTCATACTGCTATTTAACTTTTCATGTCAATTATTTCCCCAAGTCAATTTTACCGTCATGAACAAAAGCAATACTCTGAATAGGAATTGGTATGCTCAATATTTTATATTTATGAAATATTTGATATATACATAAAATTAAATCTCCTTTTATGTGTACTGACTTGCTATCTCCTGATTCAATGTGCCTTAAATGGAAAGTAAACATCAGTGGATCTGAAAAATACATAACCAATTCTGTCCTAACACCCTCAAAATATGCAAATGACACACTAGTGTACTTTGTCCCAACTTAGGCTGAGAATCCATTAATCATAACCTATATTCCACAATCGCCTGCTTCCTGAGAAAGGAAAAAAATACGCATGCCCCTCATTTGTACTCGAGACTTTAAGGCGAAACCTCACAGTTGAAACAGGAGACTAGAGAAATAGGGGGCAATGGTCACTGGCCAAAGGACATGTTAAACACACAGGTGCCGTCAGTCCACCAAGTAACAGAACATTCTCTAAAAGATTACTATGTTCCAAGTGCTATATTGAGTACCCTGAGGTATTCCACTTCAGCGAAATGTAAGTAATGAGAATAAAAAGATTAAGCTCTTGAAGATCAGAAGAGGTATGGAAGATGGAAAGGTGACAGAGGGTAGGAACTGAACCAGCAGACCTGAGGGAGCCCCAGTGTAAGTGCCTGCTAAAGGGGACCTGAAAAAGAAGCAAGCCAATCCACCCCATTGAACCCCACGAAGGCCAGAGAGCTGGGGAAAAGCACCATGAAGACAGGAGCAAGGTGCGGGGCTAAATAAAGTGGGCCCCCGCCAACCCCGCACCGCACAGGAGACCGTGTGTGTGCTCTCTGGAGAAATATGCCTGCAGACACTGGACTCCAAAGCCCAGGCTGGGAGGGTAATGAGAAGAAGGATGAGAACAGGAGAATGAAGTTCAAGTGTGCCTGCTGCAGGCACATGGTGGGCTTCCCCTCCTCCAAGGCAGGGGGCTGGATGAGTCTTCTCACGAGAAGCTGAAGGGGCACCCAGGGAAAAGTTAACAGACATCTGGGATCCCCCTCATTTCAAAAGCTGACCTGCCACCCCCAGCAATGCCCACCACTCAACAAAATCCACTCACACAAACCACTTCCAATCTTAAGTACAAGTGAACAAGTGAACAACCAAAAATCATTAGACTTGTGAGGAAAGCCTCCAACACAAAATATAGAAACCAAAATAAACCAGAGAAAGGAATTCTCAGGAATTCTCAGACATTCCAAAGAGGATTCTCAGAAAAAATTTAAAAATAAGACAGCCTCAGAGAGGTAAACCAGTAACATTAATAAATGCAAACATTTATTTAGCACGTACTATTCCCCAGGCACCATACAGGAAGACGTTACCAACTGAGCACTCATCACAGCAGACTGACGGGCCCTACCACAGAGCACTCCCAGTTCATGAGAGCAATGAACAGGAGGGCTAGCAAATCTAAAACACGACATTTCATCACAGCAGAGTGTCTTCCCAGCAACAAAAAATAAAAATGACGCTGCAACCAAAGTAAGGTTCCAAATGGCTCATGTGTTAACCAAACAAGAAAAGTCATGGACCAATCATGAGTTAAACTGAATGGTGTTTGATTACAGCAGCCAAAGAAATGCGTCCAGAAAAAAGAAACATCTTTCAGACCTGTCTTTCAATGAAAATACAGAGAACAGTCTGTATGGAACAATTACAGCTATGAATATTTTCCCAAAAAAGTGGAGAAAAATACTAATTCAGTACAGCCTGAAGTGGAATCTGCTAAGATGCATAATAACTGATGGTGGTAAAAATACATGTGAAGCAGAAGAAACTTAGATGGACAAATTTACAAACCTTGTGAAAATGCAAGGTGTTTAAAACCTACTCGTTATTCATTGCATGATCAATGAGCAGGAAGGTGGCATAAAATATCAGAATCTATCATATGTTATTGAACCAGTTACAAGAGTTAACTTCATTACTTTCATGAACTTAACCCATCATCAGTTCCATGAAAATTCTGTCAGAAACAGAAGCTGCATATCCTGATCTGTCCTACCACACAATACCATGGCTTAGCCAGGGTATAGTTTTATGGAAATTTTTCGAGCTCAGAGATGAGAACAAAATTTTTCTGAAGAACCTCCCTCAGCCACTATTATTGAACACTGAATGGCTTGAAAATTTGTTTTTGCTGCAGATTTGCTAATATTTCACAATGAGTTCAATCTAAAATTAAAAGGCCAAAAGCGCTTCCATGCAAAACCTACACTGAGCTAGTCATTTCGAGGACAATGGACACCGAATCACAAGTGATGTCAAGCTGCTTTACACACTTTGCATGCTGTAAAAAATTAAAATGAGATGCGAGATCTCCAATGCCACACAAATGTGCAATAGATATATTTTCCAAAATAAAACTACAGTTCCAGCATTTTTCAGACCTCAATACAAGTTCCACATTTCAAAAACCATTTAACTGTGCAACAAGAAGCTTCCACCTAACCCTCAATTGGAAGTGATTGGTGGGCAATGCGATGATTTGCTAAAAGGTAATTATCAAGAAAAGAATCTAGCAGAATTCTATAGATACCGTCTCCAAGCAATAAATATGCTCCACTAAAACCATATGTTCATGGATTGGCATCAGTATTTGGAGGTACCATGTAAAAAGATACTGTCAAAGATCAAAGAGAAAAAAATCTCATTACAAACCAACGTTAAATATGAACATTTGTGATCAATTTTGACTGAGGTTTAAAGATACCCTGTTAGATAAAATGTTATCCCCTCTCCTCCAAAAAGAGATTTCATTCTTCTCATTAGCAAACCTTATTATAAAAAACCTATTCTCAACCATTATCCTATTGTATTTTGAATTTCATCAGTAAAAAACTTGTTGAAATTTTTTCTCTCCTGTTACATAAGTACCTGTATAATATTCTTTGTTTTACCTCTTGGCCCACAAAGCCTAAAATATTTACAATCTGGCCCTTTACACAAATATATGCCAACTTTTGGCCTAGATAAATAAACTGAGGCAAAGAAAGATTAAGTGACTTGCTCCAGACTACAGAGTTAGAAAGTGGCGTACCAGGTTTCAGACCTAGGCAGGCTGGGTACAGAAACCACTATACCACATTGCTTCCATGAACCAAGAACAAGATGTCACAAAAAAGGAAACAGTCAAAGGACAAGAAAAGATACTTGAAAAGTTGTTTTAAAAACTGGACAGAAAGAAGATAAGGTCAAAGAAACTCCCATAATAAAGAACAAGAGACAAACAGATGGAAAACAGGAAATGTAAGCTTAGAAGACCCACTTAGATAGAAGGTCTTAATATATTAGTAACAGGAGCTCCAAAAAGCAAGCACGAACAAAACAGAGGGGTGTTAAGTCAAGACACTGTCGAGCTGGGTGTGAAGCATCTGAGATTTTATCTCACACGCACACTAACAAAGCCATGAAGCCTCTGGAATGGGGACCAAACAATTCTGTGCTCACAGCAAAAGCAGTGGCCACAGCAACATCTTGCATCAGTTTCCTGGGCCCTAATCCCCACAGGCCTTTCAAAGTATTTCGTAAAAATTAGTAATATGTTCATGAAAACATAAGCAAATGGGGGTGGGGAGCAGGGAAACCAGGTAAATTACTCAGCTCAGCAGTGAGCACTACTTACATACTCCTAGCAATGTAAACACTGAGCACTAAATTAGCCAAGAATTCTCACGTATCTCTACTGGAAGGGCTGGAAGAGAGGGGAGGAAGAGGAAGAGCACCTCATCTACCATAACAAGGAGTCATGAGATTGAGCCCCTGAGTTGGGCTCCGCACTCAGCAGGGAGTATGCTTAAAATTCTCTCTCCCCCTCTGCCCCTCCCTCTGCTCCGGCGCATGCACGCTCTAAAATAAATGAATAAATCTTTTTAAAAAAAAAAGGTATTCTAAGGTGAAGGGTTGCAAGAGATATTCTGAAGGAATTGTTAAGATTCAGTGACTGAATCAATCTAAAAAAGAAATTATGAGTCATATGACACACAAAATGTGTAGTGTTTAATTCTTCCAGTGTCCTTACTGGAGAATTAACAGCCACTTTTAGTGTCTGCATTTATTTATTTATTTATTTTAGAGACAGTGCGGTGTGTGCCAGCTGGGGGAGGGGCAGAGGGGGAGGAAGAGGGAAAGAAACCCAAGCAGACTCCACACTGAGCCTGGAGCCCAGCATGGGGCTTGATCTCACAACCCTGAGATCATGACCTGAGCCGAAACCAAGAGCCGGACGCTTAACCAACCGAGCCACACAGGCACCCCTGCTTTGTTTGTAAGTTGAGATATAACTGACATGTAGCATTATGTTAGTTTCTGGTGTACAACATAATGTTCCATATGCGTATATTGCAAAATGATCACAATTAAGTCTAGTTAACATCCATCACCATACATAATCACAATTTTTTCTTATGATGAAAACTTAAAAGATCTGTTAGCAAATTTCGAATATACAATAATTATTAACTATAGTCGCCATGTTGCACACTACACCTCCACGACTTATAATTAGAAGTTTATACCTTTTGACCAACTTTACCCATTTTGTCCACACACCCGGCCCCACCCCAAGCCCGCAACCCCGGCGTGGTATCTGCATATTTAAAGAATATGATAAAAATTAGAGAAGATCAAAAAGTACCAACCAAACTTCCTTAAAGAAATGAAAAAAAGAACAAAATATGTTAGTAAATAAGACCTATTTGTAAAGTTGTTCTCAACCCTACTAGCTTAGGTTATTTTGACTAGAAATAAGTAACCGGTAGATAACTTACACACTGTTTACATGCAGTTTTTAAGTAGAAGTTCGGAGCATTAACTCCACGAAGAACCTGCCAAGGCGAAACAAGCTGAAAGGCGGGAGCAGAGAGTGAACAATTCCCCTTACACTTAACTGAGAAGTGGTACGCTGAAACACACCATCATCAGGGCCAGGACCTTCACACCTGGCCACAGTCCAGGCCTTGAGAGCTAAGGTGGAATGTGGAACCCCCTCGGGAAGCAGCATACCAGACTAGAGGACTTCCTAAGTCCTGTCTACCTCCAAGACTCCGTCTTCTCTCCGTCCTGGGAAAGGATGAGCAGCAAAAGACATCTGGCCCCTCACCTATTCAGGCTCACAAGCCGTTTTCAACCAACCAGGTCACAGAAAAAAAAGTTGAGAAGGGGCCTCAAGCCCAAGTCTGTCAGGAGCTCATTCTTCCTGCACATTTTCTCACTTTAAGAGTTTTTCTGGGGGAGCCTGGGTGGCTCGGTCAGTTAAGCATCCGACTCTTGATTTCAGCTCAGGTCGTGATCTCAGGGTCGTGAGATCGAGCCCTGTGTCCGGCTCCACGCTGCGCATGGAGTCTGCTTGAGGTTCTCTCTCCCTCCCTGTCCCACTGCCCCTCCCCGCAACTCCCTCTCTCCAAAATAAAAGAAAAAAAAAAAAAGAGTCTTCCTGTTGAATTGGGGGTGCCTCAATCACCCACTGGGACAGAGGGATCTCTCAACAGGAACGCAGGAACCATCACTGCCCCAGTGGATGCTGAGCATTACATACACTCTGATTACAAGTATACAATACTTAAAAAACATAAATATAAGGAGACCAAAATGAAATAAAGACTTTACATGTTGTCACATTGCTTTTATGCTTAATCACTTTTAAAGGTCTCATTTTACCAAAACCTACACTGCAAGCACACAGGTATTTCCCATGTTTGTCATAGTCACTAAAAAGGAAAATGGAGTGGTCCTCTCCATCGTTAACCATACCCATTACCTAAAGTGAAAGATGACACATTGAATTTGTAGCAGCAAAGGAAGTCACTTCACCTAGGAAGTCTCAGCAAAATGTTCCAAAACATGGTAGGCAGAATAATAGCCCCCGAAGATGTCTATACCCTCATCTACGGAACCTGTGAGTGTTATCTTACCCGGCAGAGGGGACTTTGCAGCTATAATTAAGTTAAGGACCTTGAGATGGGGGAAATTCTCCTGACTTATCCAGGTGGGCCTGATCTTACCACACAGGTCCTTAACCTTTCCCAGCAGTGATCAGAGACCTACTACAGAATGGACGAAGAGATGCTGGCTTTGAAGATGGAGCACGAGGGCTGCAAACCAAGGAATAGCGGTGGCCTCTAGAAGCTGGAAGAGACAAGGAAACAGATTCTCCCCTAGAAACCTCCAGAAAAGAACAAAGCCTTGCTGACACACTGATTTTAGCCCAGTAAGGCCCATTTTGGACTTCAAAATACAGGACTTTAAAATAATTTGTATTGTTTTAAGATACTAAATTCGTGGTAACTTGTTAAGTAGGCATAGAAAACTAACACACACAGGGTGCCTGGGTGGCAGCTCAGATCATGATTTCAAGGTCCTGATATCGAGCCCCGCTTGGGGCTCTGCGCTCAGTGCCAAGTCTGCTTGTCCCTCTTCCTCCCCCTTGTCCCTCCTTCCCCCACCTTGTACTCTCTCTCTACAACAAATCTTAAAAAAAAAAAAAACTAATACGTAGTAAACAACTTCTAACAACATGTGAAAGTATCTACAAAAGTATAATCAAATTGCCCAAATATTTAGAGCAAGGAGACATAGTTATTTGTGCATGTATATTTCACTTTTTTAAAATTTGCACATGTGGTATCTCACTTCTGTTTTTCTCCTGCTCTCATGAAAACTCCATCAATTAAAATGCCAAAGTGACAATAAGTGACAATTCTTTGAACTTTTTGTAGAAGGATGAACCATATCAACCAAGAAAATGAAACAGGGTTACAGGATCAACTGGGAAAAAAACAGGAAACAATTATACCATGTTTTTTAGGGAGTCAAACATCAAAGTGTTTGCACTGTGTAATTCCCTTGTATCAAATGGATGCTACGTTTTTAAAAATAAGTCCTTCTAAATATTGATATTAAGAGCTTACTATTAATTTTTTTAGATGTGATAATAGTAATGTGGGCATATTAAAAAGAATGACTCAACCTTCTACAGATACACACTCAAATATTTACAGATGAAATAGTATGCCTATGATCTGCTTTAAAATAGTTGGGAGCGGGGATAGGAATGGATAAGGGAGTAGTTGAAAGTAAATTAGCCTGAGTTACTAATTGTTGAAGCTGGGTAATGGATACATGGGGGGATATTAAAATTATTTCAATATTTAAACTGTTCTGTATTTAAAAGTTACAAAAACAAAGTCCTTGGATTCTATCATAATAATACAGACTCAATATATTTAACAGTTGAATCTCCTTCCTGTGACATTGCCCCTCTCAAATCTCTGCCACTCAAGCACCTGCAACTTATAGTTTAATCAATTATTCTTTAATCCCCAACTCATTTTACCCTATTAACCTTAAAAGTTTCAGCAAGTCACTTAACCTCTAAGAGCCTGGTTCTTCATCTGCAGAATGGGAATATTTATACTTGGCCACTCTGAGTTGCCAAGAGAATTATCTATGATAAAAATTACAAAGCAAGAATAATCATTCTAGAAATCTATATATTCACAAATTTCATGCTCGGCAGCAACCATTCCCCTATTCCTCTAGATCTCTTCCCTTCCACCTCCAGTTCCTTTCTTGTGCCCTCTACCCGTCAGACCAAAGGCCTGGGTTCCTCTGTAAGATCACATTCCCCTCCACGGCCTCCAACACCCCTGTCTACACAGAAGCTTCTCTCTACATACCTCTCCCTCCAACCTCCCCTCTCCCCTTTCAGGGGTCCCACTCCATCTAAACCCCTATTCCGTCCATTCTGTGTACCCCATTGCCGGCCCTATCACAATCACCCCATCACTCCTCTACCCCAGTTCAGTACTTTCTGCGATCAGCTTTATCACCCACTACTGCCACCAGCTCTCAAACACCTGGGCTAACTTCCCACCCTTTCGGTTAAAACACAATTGCTAGTTGCCAGGAAGTGGGAAAGGGGGAAATAAAGAGTGACTGTTAATGGGTACGAGTTTCTTTTTTGGGCAACAAAAATATTCTGGAATTAGATAGCTGCACAACCCTGTGAATATGCTAAAAACCACTGAATTATACTTTAATTGTGATTTTAAAGGATGAATTTTATGGTATGTGAACTACTTCTCCGTAACAACGTGTACGTAAAAAAAAAAAAAAAAAAAAATGAAAAAGAAAATCAACACAATTGCTCACCCTGCCCATTACACGCCCATTTGTCAGACCAACATCGCCCCATCTCCCGATGTCTCTATCTACCTGCTCTTTGGTATCCCCCCAACTCTTAACACTAGACTCGGATAGAGGTCCCTCTCACTCTTGACTAACACACGCCCCCACCCTCTCAGTGCCACTGTGCCCTGGAAGGGGGCGGGGGAAGATGCGGGCGGGTCTCGCGGCCCAGGCACTGCCCCTCCAGGGTGGCCCAGTCCCCCACGGGCAGGAAAGGACCCTCTCTCCCGCCCCGGCGGAGCTGTCCCGCCGACGGGAGGTGAGGGTGTCCGCAAACCCGCTCGGACAAGGGGCTGGGGGCCCCGCCAGGCTTCCAGGGCCGTTCCGCTGGGGGCGGCGCCACAGCCCACCTGTCTCAGCCGGAGGGCAGATCCGCTTCCAGCTCCACCGACACAGGAGCGGGTGGCAGAGGGGGATCGGAAGAAGCCGCCGTCGCCGCCGCAGCCAGGGTGGCGCACGCCGGCTCAGGCCTCCATGTTTCCACGTCTCTGCGGCTGCGGCTCCGGCTCCAGCTCCCGCTCGACTCCGGCTCGGCTCCCGCCCCGGCAGCGTCCGTGCGGAGGCTGGGAGGCGGGGAGAGAAGAGGGAAGCGGCCGAGAACGCGGCTGGGGACCGAACGGCCGGGCGCGCTTCGGCCGACGGTCACGTGGCGCGCAGCGCGCAGACTTCTGGGAAATGTAGTCCTTCAGACGTTAGGCGTTTCTCCCCCCTCCTAGTGCGTCCAGGGCAACGGCAAAGCCACGTGGCAAATTCGAGAAGCGGCTAATCCGTTTTACTCATCGCGGGGCGCCTGGGTGGCTCAGCTGGTTAAGCTCACCCCACACCAGTAGTTCTGGTGGCTTAGCTTTGTTAAGGCCCCTGTTTATTCCAACTTGGATAACCATCCCAAAGCCAAGCCGTTCCTTGTAGGGCTCTGAGAAATTGGAAATAGGAAAATAATGTATCTTTGGGTGTGTTATTCTTTATTTTTATCTTTATTCTTTTGAAACCCTTTTGTCGAGAGCTGACTTTCAGAAAGTAATTTTTAATGGAGGCAGGTAGTAGGTCTGTAACTAACTGCACTATTTACAGAAAGGGCAGCTCCCATAGGAAAGAGTTTCGATTCAGTGCAAAGCCCAGAGAATTTGAAGTCAAATGAGCTGAAGTTACCAGACTGACATACGTCTTTGAGTTTTTCTCATCAGTTTCCTCGTCTTAAATACATACAAGATGATGGTGATAATTCTTCTCATACCGGACTATTGCCGAATCAGTAACAATAATTAACAAGTCACATTATGGGTTGTTTTCTATGTGCTATGCATTATTGTTTCTCCAGTAACACTGGGATAGATATCACTATTACTTCTGTTTTACAATCAGTGTGTCAAATGTACTCTGAGAAGTACCACACAGATCTTCCATATACTTTTCTAGCATCTGTTGCCAAAAAATTCCCCGAGCTTGCAGGATTATTTCAGGAAAACATACTAAAACACAAGATACCTGGGAGTCTTGCTGAAAAGAGGTGGGCACTACTATGTAGCCATTCTAAAGAATACTAGGGATACACACTCATGATATATCCAGCGGAAACAGTATGTATAATACCCAATTTTCATAAATGAATTATGTTTATGTTTACTATATATGTGTACACACACACAAAGGGGGGAAAAGGCTATCAGAATATTAATTACAAACTTTGGGGAATGAGATCCTATGTGACTAAATTCCATTTTTCCCTGTTTCCTATTTTTCCTGCGATGAATATGAGTTACGTGTACAGTTTAATAATTTTTGTTTTTAAAATTTAGTGAAAAGAGAGGCCCCCAAACCAAACTCAAAGTGCTTAATATTTTTGCCGGAACCAAAAATTATACCCTCTCCCTACCCCAAAATGATCTAGAAATAAATGTGAGCCTCTCTTCAGAACTAGCTTTATAGACCAAGAAACTATCCATTCTAGCTGAGGCAAACCTGTTATTAAAGTTTAATGCCCCCCCCATTTTTAATATTTTTTGGATAGCTTGAAATAAAAAGGGTCTTACCACTGTTCCTCAGTAAATGTCATAATGCTGCTAGGCAATCATCATAAATCAGAGTGTTAGATTAGGAATGGTTTTCCCAATATATGAAGCATGAGTTGGGGTAGCAATCCCTCACAAACTTTTTATTGTACATGTAAGGTGCTAAGTATTATCTTGGTCACCATCTCTCAACACTGCCAGAACCACTATCATGATAACTTTGACTGACTTGATTACATCAGTGTCTAGTTGGTGCAGAAACACTAGCAGGAAAGTCATGAAAACCCACTAAATGCGACTGGGTGTCCTGGTTGGATCCTAGAACCAAAAAAAAAGGCAATAGTGGGAAAACTTACGAAATCCAAATGAAGTCTGGAGTTTAGTTAAGGGTATTGTACCAATGTTAATTTCCTAGTTTTGCCAAATGTGTTACAGTTATAGAAGATACTAATATTAAAAGAAACTGGGTGAAGGATATACAGGAACTCTCTGTACTTTGCAACTCTTCTGTAAATCTAAAATTATTCCATGTGGTAGGCAGAATAATGGTCCCCCTGAAGACATCCACATCCTAGTCCCCTAAACCTATGACTATGTCAGGTTACATGGCAAAGGGTTGCAGATAGCATTAGGTTGCTAATCAGATGACTTTCAAATAGAGAGGTTACCCAGGATTATCAGGGTGGGCCTAATGTAATCACAAAAGTGACAAGTGAAAGGAAAGCAACAGAGTCATAAATATGGCTCTGCAACTGGATCAGCCTCTGCCCTCAACAGGGAGTCTGCTTGAGATTCTCTCTCTTCCTCTCCCTCTGTCCCTCCCCCGCTCCTGCTCATGCACTCTCTCTCACTCTCTCTAAAATAAATAAATACACCTTAAAAATAAATAAATATGGCTCTGTAAGAAGATCAAGTGATGTGATGTGAGGACCAGACATTTGAAGATGGCAAGAGACCGGGAATGTATGCAGTGGCCTCTAGAAGGTGAAAAAGACAAGGAAACAGATTATCCCCTAGAGCCTCCAGAAGGGAACCCAATCTTGCCAATACCTTGATTTTAGCTCAGTGAGAATCATGTCAGACTTCTGAGCTACAGAACTATGAGATAATAAATGTGTGTTGTTTTAAGCCACTAAATCCGTGGTAAGTTATTACAGCAGCAATACAAAATGAATACATTCAAAAATATAAAGTTTAATTAAGAAAGAAAACTTCCAAATGGCTGCCTGTCTTCCCAACACATTTTCAATCTGAGACTGTACCAATATTCATCCTACTTAGAAAGTAACTGTAAAACAGAAAACGTATAAAGAAAACGATACTTCGCTTTGGAAGGCATACAATTTTTATATTTTGCAGCAGCAGACTTATACCTTCCCAGCACATTTTGGTTAGACTATTATGAAAATCAACTATATCCAGAAATATGTTGAGTTACCCAGGAAAGCTAGTCAGGCAGTGAAATATCAAGTGAGGCATTGGAAAGATTATGGTGTCTTAAACTGCAGTCCTGCATAACGTCTTCATGCCCCTCGTTACTCAGAGACTTTTCAGAGAGACACTTGAAACGAAGACTGGTGTTCCTGATTGAGGACGTCCATTTGGCTCAATGATCCAACACATATTTACTTAGCAATTCTGTGTGCACTGTGCTTCAGACCTGAGCCTGACCTCAAGAAGTTTAAGGTCCAGTAGGGGAGACAAGCATTATACAATTAAAAATTGAGTTAAATTGCCATGAAGGACCAGATTAGCCAGCACAACTTGGTATCCAGCCCCAAAGGAACAGCTCTTTGAGAAATAAATGTGAAAATTAATCACCTGGGACTACCAGGACCAGAATTTTCATCATCATCTTAATAACAAGATTTACATCTGCAAAACTGAAATTTCCTTTGTTAATAAAACAAACAAAAACCAAACACAGAACGGATCTAAATCAACAAGAAGATTGGGTGGCTCAGTCGGTTGGACGTCTGCCTTCAGCTCAGGTTGTGATCTCAGGGTCCTGGGATCGAGCCCCATATTGCGTTGGGTTCCCTGCTCAGCAGGGAGTCTGCTTCTCCCTTTCCCTCTGCCTTTCCTCCTGCTGGTACTCTCTCTCTCTCTCTCTTGCGCTCACTCTCCCTCTCTCTCTCAAATAAATACATTTTAAAAAAATACAAATAAATCAACAAGACGTTATTCCAGAAGTGCTAAATGCCACCACGCCTTTTAGGAATATAATGGCTCTCCAACCCATCAAATGGTCTTGGTTATGGACACTGAGTAAACGTTTTACTAGGGGCTGACTCTCTTTTTAGAACCTAAAGGACCAAAAAGGACCAACACCTAACAGAAGGCCACTCTACAAGCAGGATCAAGACTACCTAGAGATTATATTTTCAAACCTGTTCTAAAAACAGTGCTCAGATTTTCAATGCCCTAAGAAAGAAGAGCAGACTTTGGAGTCAGATCTGTATTTAAGCCCTGGTTCCATAATTTATGAGCTGAATGATTTTGGAAAGCTACCATCTTGGCCAGTTCAGGCTGCTCTTAACAGAGCAGGGTAGAGTGGGTAGCTTAAACAACAGATACGTATTTCTCACAGTTCTGGAGGTGGGAAGTCCAAGCTCAAGGTGCTGGCAGATCCAGCGTCTGGTGACAGCATTTTCCTGATTTGCAGATAGCATCTTTTTATTGTATCCTCACATGGTAGAGAAAGAAAGCTCCCCTTTCTTCTAATAGGAACACTTATCTCAAAAAAAAAAGTCTTAAAAAAAATTTAAAAAACAAAAACACTTGCCTCATCACAGAGGCTCCACCCTTATGACCTGATCTAAACCTAATTACCTCCAAAAGGCCCACCTCTTAATGTCACCCCATGTGGGTTTAGTTTAAAATATATGTCTTTTAGGGGAACACAAACACGCAGTCCGTAACAGCTACTTGACTTCTCTGAGCCTAGTTTTCTTCTCTGTAAAAGAGAAGACAGTAATACCCCACTCACATCTCACGGTTGCTATGAGAGTTAAGTAATGCATGTAGCATGACTTTCTCTTTAAAGATTTTATTTATTTATTTATTTATTTATTTATTTATTTATTTAAGAGAGAGAGAGAGAGAGAGAGAGAGAGTGAGCGAGCAGGGGGAGGGGTAGAAGGAGAAGGAGAGAGAGAATCCTAAGTCGAATTTGCACTGAGCACACAGGGCTCGATCTCAGGACTCTGAGCTGAAATCGAGCTGGACACTTAACCGACTGAGCCCCCCAGGTGCTCCACATGCCTTTTTAAAATAAATGTTATTTCACCTGCATAGTCCAGATGGTAATCAACTCACATGTTGTCATTGCCAGTCCCTGGGCATTCCTCTGAAGAGGGATACAGATTAACCAGAACTAGATCATCTGGGCAGGGCAGTCAGGTTGGTGAGACATCTGGAAGTCCTGTCAGATACAGAATGGCTGGAGGAACTGAGTATGAACAACCAGACTAAGACTTGAGATAAGTAACTGCTCTCAGGAGGCATGACCAGACTTATTTTGTGTCACCCCCGAGAACCAAACTGGGACCAAAGGTTTGAAGTGAGAGGATACAGGTTTCAGCTCCATATAAGAACTTACTGACAAGGATATCGGTACTAACAAATAGCAATTCACATTATGGGCTGTTATGAGCTGTGCACTGTTATTTAAATCTCCAAACAACCCTGTGAGAAAGGGGTACTTACTGACTTGGAAAGCACTTCACAATAGTTTGTTAAGTGGAAGTTAGCTTATTGATAGTGAAATGGCCCACCCGGGAGAAACATGAGATTCTAAACCCTACATGTGTTCAAGCTGAGTCTAGTTGAACAGGTAGTCAGAATTACAACTGGGGGGCGCCTGGGGGGCTCAGTTGGTTAAGCATCTGCCTTTGGCTCAAGTCATGACCCCAGGGTCGTGGGATGGAGTCCCGGGGCCCTGCTCAGCGGAGAGCCTGCTTCTCCCTCTCTCTGCCCCTCCCCCCACCTGCTTGGGCTCTCGCTCTCTTGCTCTCAAATAAATAAATAAAATCTTAAAAAAAAAAGAAAGGAAGAAAGAAAAGAAAGAAAAGAAAGAAAGAAAGAAAGAAGAAAGAAAGAAAGAAAGAAAAAGATTACAGCTGGGAAGGAACATTGGCAATTAACCAAGGCCCTTCACTGGAGAGACGAGGAGCTGAGTGCCAGGGACGCGCGAGGGTCCGGCCGAGGACACACAGGCAGGGCGCTGCTGACCGCATGGAGCTCTAAGGCCTCACGGAAGCCGCAGGAATGCCGGCCGGTCGCACTCAGTCAGACTCCGCCGCCGACGGCCTGACGCTGCAAAGGCAGCGACTCCTCCGCTCCAGGCTGTCGCTGGCCGAGGGAGAGGCTCACAATGACCTCTCCGGGCCCTCCAAGCCCTCCCCTAGCTCAGCGACACACCTGTGCCTCGGGGTCCCCGTTCACCTTCCCTCCCCCGGAGCTCGGAGGCTGAGCCCGGGGAGAAGGGCTTGGGGCTGCCGGACCGCCACAGTCCCCCAGGCCGCCCTCCGGAGGAGCTGTCGGAGGGACAAAGCCAGGGGAGCAGGCAGCACGCGTGGCAGTCGTCAGTCTCCCTCCCGCTGGGGACACATCAGGGTGAGTCACTAACTAATATTAGTTAATGAATTAGTCTGGAAAACAGCTGCCCGGGCCAGACACGGTTCTAAAGTTGCAGGTGTATTAACTCACTGGTCATGACGACCCTCCGGAATAGGTACGTTATCATCCCCATTTTACAGCCCAAAGTTAAATAGACTTCCCGGACGTCACAAAACTGGCAAGTGACGATACGAACCCGAACCCGAACCCAGGCCGTCTGGCTGCAGAGCCCACGCTTACTCGCCGGAAAAGGCCCCCTCCGAGCTCGTTCGACTAACACCCGCAGTACGTGGAGATCCACGCCCACGTCCGCAGAGTTATTTTGTCTTTCCAACCAAAATGGACAGCAAAACCTGGCTGTGTCAGTTAGGGTTGCTCTGACAAAGTACCACAAACTGAGTGATTTCGACAATAGATATTTATTGTCTTGTAGTTCTGGAGGCCAGAAGTCCGGAATCCAGGTGTTGGCAAGGTTGGTTCTTGCAGAGGCCATGAGGGGGGATCTGTTCCGTGCCCCCCAGCTAGCATCTGGCGGTTTCCTGGCAATCTTTGGAGTCCCGTGGCTTGTAGAAGGGTCACTCCAATCTCTGCCTTCCTCTTCTTGTGGTAGTCTCTCTGCGTGCATGTGTCTCTGTGTCCCAATTTCCTTTTTGTAAGAATACCAGTCATAGTGGATTAGGAGTCATGTGCCAAGGACTACAAGCAGCCTCTAGGAGCTAAGAGTGGGCCCTAGCTGACCAGAAGAAAAACCAGGACCTGTCCTACAACAGCAAGAAAATGGATTCTGCCGACAACCAGCAAGCCTGGGAGCCAGGATGAGAACTGTGGACCTGGCCAACATCATGTTTTTAGCCTGGTGAAACCCTGAGCGGAGAATCCAGCCACACCACATCAATTTCTGACCTACAAAAACTGTGAGGTGATGAATTTGTGCTGTTTTAAGCCACTAAATTTGTGATAATTTGTTATGCAGCGATAGAAAAGGAACACACCAAGGAAACACACCAAAGGAAACACCAAATGAAACTTCACCTGCTGAATTACAAGTCAGGATGCAGGACTTCTGTCTACAGCTGTGCATGTGCAATGCATAGGTCTAAGGGCATCATTTACATTGTTGTCCATGTGAATGGTGCCCTCTGAAATTGGGCAGTGCACGTTCAGCACAACTTTACATAGCAGTCCTACAGGAGACCCCACTCTTGCCCTGTTCTAGCATCTTGGCTACCTCCCTTAACCATAGTAGAAATGAGAGCATTGGCCTAGATGTACTCAAAATTCCCTACCAGTTCAACATTTGGAGCGGTTAGTATATTTTGTGACTACTCTACCACACACTGACCCTTGTTTCCCTAGTTTCTTACCTTCTTAATTTTAACCTCTTGCTTCACATAAGTTTTCCCACAGTCTTTGCTTCTTAAGAAGCTGTCACCATGTCAATGAATAAGGCTTTGAGGATGGAAGCCAGTAGCTCCCTGGGGAGGAAACTACGAGGAACCTTCTCTCCTTTTGATTATGAATGCACTCAGGACATTTAGCTTTAGAGCATTCAGAAGGCTTAAGATCAGTGGTTGAAAAAGTTCTTTTCCATCCTATCAGTCTGTCGAATAGACCAGCTGGCCACGGGTAATCACTTGGAGGAAGTGCTGACTCACCTGTGTTTCCTAGGACGGCAGCTTAGTAATGAAGAAAATGTAACGAAACCCGAGTCTTTCGGGAGAGCCTTGAAGAATTAGCTGGGAAAATGAGCCTGTCTCACAAAGAGACCGGAAGTGCTGTTAAAATGAACTAAAGCAAAAACAAGCCACTGAAAACTAGGTAAGTCTGTCATGCTGGTGCAAGGCGAGCAAAATTGAAACTTGAAAACAGGTCCACAAACACTGCTCAGTGCATACTCCGCTCTCCATTTCTGCTCAGTTGTTCCCACTGAGGTCTTACAGGTCTTAGGAGCTGTGATTGCTCCATAAGGGATCAATATTTTAAGACCTAAGAGGATAGTTTTGAAATCCTGGACTCTCCACGTAACATCTTTAAACTCTTTTTTCTGATTTCTTTGGATTTCAAGGTTTTCTAAAAATCAGATGAGATCATGTGTGTGAAATACTCTTGCACCAGATATTAGTGTTTAACACAGTAGCTTTTACTAGAAAGGCACCCCTGAAATATGACTGACAGATGGCAGGACTGGTATTTTGGGATAAGACAACACTTATGTGGTATAAAACACTGGCTACCAAATCCAGTCCAAGGGTAGGTGACAAGTTTTTACCAATCAACTATAAAAAAGAAAAATAAAGGGGCGATTGGGTGGCTCAGTTGGTTAAGCATCTGACTTTGGCTCAGGTTGTGATCTCAGGATCCTGGGATGGAGCCCCATGTGGAGCCCCACACTGGGACTCCGCACTCAGTGGGGAGTCCGCTTGTGCCTCTCCCTCTGCCCCTCCCCCTGCTCACGAGCATGCTCTCAAATAAATAAAATCTTTAAAAAAGAAAAAAAAGAAAAATATGGACAAAACAGTGAATTTTCCATAAAAATTTTTCATAAATTTATTCAAACTAATGGGCTATTGTTTTCCTTTATTCTTGTGTTCTTTTTCATTCTTTTGGTGTCAAAATGTCTTATGAAATAATGGTGATATATACCTTCTTAAAATACTCTTGGGCCAAATAAAGTTGTCAACTGTGTATCAGTCCCCTCAACCGTTTTAAATTTTTTTTTTTTTACTAGTGTGTAAAACACAAGACTGGGAACCAGTGCTTGAGTGTGAGACTGTTAGAAGGGGCAAAGGCCTCAGAAGACCAGCAATTCTTAGGAAGGTGGGTTTACATGAACTGGGATGATCCAGGGAACTTTTTAAATTATTCACACTCAAACTCAAAGAATATTGAATTAGAAAACTGGTGTGCTACAGAAAAAATGAGAGCATAAACGAAGAAAGAGGATGTGGGATCCAGGAATCAAGAGATCCAGCACATCCGGTAAGCGCTGTGAATTGTGCAAGACTGTTGAATCTCAGATCTGTACCTCTGAAACAAATAATGCAATATATGTTAAGAAAGAAAAAAAGAAGAAGAATGTAGCAGGAGGGGAAGAATGAAGGGGGGGAAATCGGAGGGGGAGAAGAACCATGAGAGACGATGGACGCTGAAAAACAAACTGAGGGTTCTAGAGGGGAGGGGGGTGGGAGGATGGGTTAGCCTGGTGATGGGTATTGAGGAGGGCACGTTCTGCATGGAGCACTGGGTGTTATGCACAAACAATGAATCATGGAACACTATATCTAAAACTAATGATGTAATGTATGGGGATTAACATAACAATAAAAAAAATTAAAAAAAAAAAAAGAGAGATGCAGCACAGGAGTGGTAAAGGAGAGTCCCAAGAACTGCCCCTGCGCATCAGGCCTCTGCAACAACCAGTCAGGAGAGGAAGTACGTGGGGAGAAAAAGGTAATTAATAACTCCGGGAAAGCAATGCTTGTATGTGAAAGGAAACACAACCATGCTACAGTAGTCCCCCCTTACCCGTGGGGGATATGTTCCAAGACCCACAGTGGATTTCTGAAACCGTGGATAGCACCGAACCCTAGACGTACTGTTTTGTCCTACACATACATACCTATGATAAAGTTTAATTTATAAATCAGACAGAGTGGGGCGCCTGGATGGCCCAGTCAGCTAAGTGTCTGCCTTCGGCTCAGGTCATGATCCCAGGGTCCTGGGATGGAGCCCCGCATTGGGCTCCCTGCTCAGGGGGACGTCTGCTTCACCCTCTCCCTCCCCCTGCTCTCCAATGAAAAAAATTTTTGAAAATAAAAACTTAAATCACAGTAAGAGATTAACAGTAATAGAACAATTATCACCTACTGTAACAAGTTGTGAATGTGATCACTCTCAAAATATCTTACTGAACTGTACCTATCCTCCTCCTTGTGAGGATGTGAGGTTAAAATGCCTACATGTTGAGCTGAAGTTAGGTGAAGGAGTTGGCATTGTGATGTAGTGTTAGGCTGCTGTTGACCTGACCATACATCTGGAGGATCATCTGCTTCCAGACTTTGGTTGACTGCAGGTAACAGAAATTGTAGAAGCTGAAGATAAGGGGAGACTACTACACACATACCCTACACAGTGAGGAGTTCCTGCATGCTCATTGTATTAGTGTCCCAGAAAGCAGATGGCACCCCTGAGATAATGCAGTAACCCAGAGCCAGCAGTAAGAGATGCTATCACCCCATCAGGCCCAAAAGGACAAGGTGAGGGAGAGGTTAGTGGAAACTGAAAGGAGTCACACGCAGTTGGCCAACTTGGAGGTGCAGGGACTTTTGGCTGAGGAACACAATTGACCTGAAGGGGACCTGAAGGGAGGCAGCAGAGGGAATAAATACCCTGACCTCCCACCTTCCTTCCCTTCCTCCTACCTTCCCATCTCCTGCTACAGATCCCCACTGGCGAAACCCAACAGAATCTAGAGGTCAGGGGAAGTCTGTTGATGTAGTTCATACAGTTTCTTGGGCAGCAAAGTAGGGTAAAGGCAGCAGATTTGGAAGGCAAATGGACGGCAGATGGTGCAGTCATGATGATATACTAATTAATGATAACTCAAATTTACAAAAACATAATTAGGAGGAGGTGTGGGAGACGTAGAGGGGCTTACAGTGTAAGAGAGCTGTATCTGAACCATGGCAGAAAGTCAGTAAGAGCTGACAACTCCAAAAATAGCAGCATATATGTATGTATTATTTAGAAATACGGAGATAAAAGAGAAGACACAGCAACAGCTAAATGAGTAACGCCTTTGGGGACTAAGGGAGTACGGACATTATAAGCCTTACAATATTATGATTTTTTAAAAATGGTGTATTCAGGGGCACCTGGGTGGCTCAGTCTTTAAGTGTCTGCCTTCAGCTCAGGTCATGGTCCCAGGGTCCTGGGATCGAGTCCCACATCGGGCTCCCTGCTCCGCGAGAGGCCTGCTTCTCCCTCTCCCCCTGCTTGTGTTCCCTCTCTCGCTGTGTCTCTCTCTGTCAAATAAATAAAATCTTAAATAAATAAATAAAAATGATATATTTAATAAAAACAAATTAAAGTTGTTAGAGGGGCACCTGGGTGGCTCAGTCAGTCAAATGTCTGACTCGTGATTTCAGTTTAGGTCTTGCTTGATCTCAGGATCCTGAGTTCAAGCCCCACACTGGACACCACACCCAGTGTGGAGCCTACTTAAAAAAAAATTTTAAAAAGTTGGTAGAAGGTACACAGAAAACTAACAGTGGTTACATCTGTGGAGCTAGAATAAGGGTAAAGAAAGAACATTAACTGTTCCTTTAACTTGCTCTTGCATTCTTTTACTATGAACAACTTTTTTTTTTAAGTATTTAAGTAATCTCTACACCCAACGTGGGGCTTGAACCCACAACCCTGAGATCAAGAGCTGTAAGCTCCACTGACTGAGCCAGCCAAGTGTCCCAACATCTCCTATTTTTATAATATAATTTTTATACCTTAAAAAAAAAAAAGCCTAATCAGAGGCTATCCTGTGCAAAAAAAACCCACCACAACCTAATCAACTGAATATAGTCAGTAAAGGGGACTGATTTTATCCTTCAGGTGGGTTGGAGCAGAAAAACTGAAAACTACTGATCTGTATCAAACGAAATCCAGGATTAATCAATGACTTGACCATACATGCAGCTTAATAGAGCCTCAGTTAGGACCGAGGACTTCAAGAGCAGGACTTCCTTTTAACCGCTCCTTCTAACCCCATAGGGAATAAACATACAATATTAAGATAAGGCTCATCATCTTTGAATATTTATACATCCCTACACTAATGTGAAGCAGCCCAGGGATGAAAGACCATATGGAGACCCAGAGCAGCAAAGAACTACCCAGTCCCGTGTTAAAAACCACTAAATTCTGGAGTGTCTTGTTATGCAACAACAATGGATACAATCTACTCTTTAAAAAAAAAAAAAAAAGATTGTTGTTTCACAACTATCCAGATGCTATCACACTATAATTCTGCTTTCTGATGTGGCAAAAAATATGTTTTAAATATTTAAACTGTAAAGGAAAAAAAGAACCACAGACTAAACTGAATATTTAATATACTTTGTAAGAACAGAAGAAATGCAACAAGGATTAGAATTTTATAATATACATTAGATATTTCTGCAAAAGGTATTCCATTTTTCAAAGGTGTTTCCCCGATTTTCCTGTCTTTTCTATTTTCCTCAGAGCAATAAGCAGGAATTACTACTCTCAGAAGTAGGTTGCTCTGTTGTATTGGACAGTAATCACATCTTTAGGTTTCAAGTCCTCATCATCTCCCCAAACCCCTTTTCCTTTCACCGTACAGTCTCACTGCACTGTTTCACGGTAACATTGTACTCTGCTCAAATTCAAAGAGCCTGAACGAAAGCAAGAGGCCCAAGGATTTTTGAGTACTGGTTTGGTAGCAGTGTCCACTGGCACAGACCTTCTATTTATTCATAACTACAATAATAGAAATGGAAGCTACTTCAATGAAACAGGAACTCAGGAATGAGATCATTAAATATAACTAAACACATTTTAAATATAAATACCATGTATTTCCTGATTAGTATCAGGTAGTAAGCTATCTATCCCAAATTCTGGTCTCAGAGAAAAAGGTCAGAGACAATTACAAGCAAGGTGCTTCATATTATCATGTCCATTTTTAAAACAATGAGATCCTTTGGAACAATCACTTCAGTCTTTCTTTTTATCAGAGATTTCCGTTGGTCCTTTTGCTGGTAATCCATTTATGTCTGCGTCCTAAAATTAAAAAAAAAACAAACATTTTAGATATTATTATAACTCGTTATCAAGAAGTCTTCTCTTTGAAAACCGACAACAAATTTCAGAATGAAAAAACTCTGCTTCTGGAAATGTGCAGGGTGGCTAAATTAGGAGAGAACACAAGTGAGGTCAAACTTAACAAGAACCAATGCTAAAAAGAGTTGTCCAAATATTCACTTTAAAAAATAACTTCATTTTGTTTTTTTAGAAATCTCTATGATCCCCCCAACTAAATTTCTTTCTTTCTTTCTTTCTTTTTTTTTTTAGGATTTTATTTATTTGACAAAGAGAGACACAGTGAGAGAGGGAACACAAGCAGGGGGAGTGGGAGAGGGAGACGCAGGCTTCCCGCGAAGCAGGGAGCCCGATGCGGGGTTCAATCTCAGGACCCTGGGACCATGCTCTGAGCCGAAGGCAGACGCTTATCGACTGAGCCACCCAGGCGCCCCTAAATTTCTTATCATTCAGTGAAACTGGCATATTTTAGTATCATCTCTTCTCATCCATTAGTTATTTACTATTATTCTTACCAGCCAATAAATATTGGTTATTATCTTGGCATTAAGACAAGGAACAAACACACTAATCAGAAGTCCAGTTTAAAACCTTAGTTTAAACCAAATGTTAGTTACTAAAAAACTCACCAAACCCCTTATTTTAAAAAAAGAAATTGGGGCGCCTGGGTGGCTCGGTTGGTTGAGTGTCTGCCTTCAGCTCAGGTCATGATCCCAGGGTCCTGGGACTGAGCCCTGCTTTGGGCTCCCTGCTCAACGGGAAGCCTGCTTCTCCCCCTCCCCCTACCTGTAGCTCCCCTTGCTTGTGCTCTCTTGGTCAAATAAATAAATAAAATCTTAAAAAAAAAAAAATTAAGCCTAAGCACCTGGGCAGCTCAGTTGGTTGGATGTCTAACCCTTGGTCTGGGCTCGCGTCATGGTCTCAGAGTGGTGGGAGAGAGCCCCACAAAGGGCTTGATCCTGAGCATGGAGCCTGCTTAGGATTCTCTCTCTCTTTCTCTCTCTCTCTCTGTCCCGACCCCACCCCCCAGCTCACACTCTCCCTCTGAATAAATAAAATCTTAAAAAAAAAAAAAGAAATTAAGACACATTAATGAAGCTTCTGGTTCCAAATACTTGCCTAGGCAAGTATTTCCCCCTGACTGTACCACCCTCGTCACCTGCCTTTATTCAAGGTATTTTAATGTTCTTACCTTACAGTCTACCTTGCCTTTGTTTTTATCGTGGGATTCTCGAAGAGCTTTTCTAGGCCACATACGACTAACAAAGGGGGAAATCAGAGGATATATGTATGGCTCCAGGAATTTTTTGTAGATCCAGAGCAGAATCGGAATGACGATGCAAGGAATGCACACCATCCTCCCAGGCTGGAGTTCCTGAACTGCTGACATGCATGAAAAAACCAATCAGTTCATCACAGATTAATGACTGAAGGAATTTACCTAGATGAAGATATTTGAAAGGACTATTTCTACATTAAAGGAAAAACCTAAATCCTTTATTAGCTAAAAGCACGAATCTATTAAATAAAAATGCTGCTCTCTGTAAAGATACAAGAGGTGGTAGATGTGAAAATAACAGTGAGATGCCTGCCTCCAAACCTCTCCAATCACTGCTTCCCAACCATAAATTGTAAGGATAAAGGAAAGACACTAACTTTTGCTGGGTACTAGGCAGTTAGGCCGTTTGCCTTTATCAACTCATGTAATTTTCAAAAACTCCAGCCTCATCATCTTCGGAGACTGACAGTAGTGATTAGCTAAACCTCCAAGGCTAAGGCAAATCCTGTAATAAGGAATTCACTAAGGTATCACTTTGGAAGACCTGCAGGCTGCAAACCAGCTGGACTTTCCCAAGCAACAAATCTTCTTTGATATATTTGCTTTTTTTCTTTTTAATAGCAATTAAGGTAAACTGAGTAATGAAAATATTTTATTTGGTATTATTATTGTTGTAAGTACACTGTCCATTTCAAAAAATCTCCCTCTAGGGGAGACTGGGGAGCTCAGTCAGTTAAGGGCCCGACTCTTGGTTTCAGCTCAGGTGGTGAGATCAAGCTCCTGAGTTGGGAATCAGCGCTCAGCAGGGAGTTGCTTGAGTTCTCTCCCTTTGCCCCTCCCCCCACGCACATGTGGGTGCTCTCTCTCAAATAAATAAATCTTTTTTAAAAAAGTTAACACCTCTAATTTCCTCGATGATTAGAAATTATCTTGGAATTTCTCCAAATCAGCAATTTCTTGAAAAAGAACCAATACTACTTCCATAATATACTATTGAACCAAAGACCTCTTAAATTTACTGAAATTTTAGGCCTGAAAAACTAAGAAGCTTCAGAACAGTGCATAAAGCTAATAATTCACGATGTTAAAATTTATTTTCAAAATATTATAAATTTAGTAGTATTTGCTGTCAAAGGAGTCAGCATCATGACTACACTAAGGCCATTTAAAATTATTCACAATACCAATGAGCAGTGGTAGGGGCGCCTGGGTGGCTCAGTCGTTAAGCGTCTGCCTTCGGCTCAGGTCATGATCCTAGGGTCCTGGGATCGAGCCCCGCATCGGACTCCCTGCTCAGCAGGAAGCCTGCTTCTCCCTCTCCCATTCCCCCTGCTTGTGTTCCCTCTCTTGCTGTGTCTCTCTCTGTCAAATAAATAAATAAAATCTTAAAAAAAACACAAATGAGCAGTGGTATAGATAACCCAATCTCAACGTCACTTTGAAATGAATTATGAGATATATAAACAAACATATAAATGTATATCAAGGAACGATCAGCTATTTTATAAAGGATTCATAGCTAAAATTCAAAACGATCAGCTATTTTATAAAGGATTCATAGCTAAAAAAATTCATATTTTTTTAAAGATTTTATTTATTTGACAGAGAGACAGCGAGAGAGGGAATACAAACAGGGGGAGTGGGAGAGGGAGAAGCAGGCTTCCCGCGGAGCAGGGAGCCCGATGTGGGGCTCGATCCCAGGACCCTGGGATCATGACCTGAGCCACCCAGGCGCCCCAGAGTTGGATTCTTTAAAAGAGTCCCCTGGTCAAACTAAAGTAACAATTTAAGAATTTACCAAAATATTGTTTCAGAATTTTAAAGAGCATATTTTCTGATTAAAGTTAAGTCAAAATGAGCAGTGAGTCTTTTTCAGCATTTTCTAAGGAATCATTATTTTTGGCCATAGACATTTAGAACTTCATCTGGAGAGACTTAAGAGGTGATCTGGTTTAGGTCTGGCACTCTGGACACCATAGCCTAATAATCAGAGCAGACTGGCTGGGAGCTGCCCAGATTTGAGACCTGCTTTCACCACTTTCGAGATGGTGTTCTTGGGCAAATTATTTAAGGAGTCTGTGCCTTGATGCCCTCCTGTGGAAAATGAAGACAATAGCCTATCTCCTAGGGATGTAAATGTGGATCAGATATGTCAATAACGAATATAAAGCTCAGAAGAGTGTGTGCATGTATTAAGTACTATGTAACTGTTGTTACCCCCCCCCCCCCCGCCCACACACACAAACAGATCCAAAAGTTGCCACCTGTCCAAAGTTCACAGAGAGCTAAATAGTAACTAGAGTTGGCTAAGACCAGAATTCCCAATTCTGGTTTCCTAGCTCAATTCTCTTGCCTTTTTCCCTAACAAAAATACAATGATTAAGTTATTCCCCTCTTACCAAGCCTTCAAAACCCAACTTAAACCCTTCACAACAACTGAGGGTTCCCAGGACTAGGTTAAGTTAATGACTGGCAGTCCATCACAGATTCATTTTCACCTACTTCTAATTATTGTGTTTTAAATAATTTCCCAAGAACAAGTGCTACCCATCACTTATGTCATAATCATGGCCTGTATAAAAATTGTTAGCTCTCTTCATAATGAAACTACTGTATTTTATCTCTTTCTTAATCCTTACATGACTCTTTGGGGTGAGATTTCACTTCAGACATGTGGAAAATACGGCTTATAAAGATCTAGAAGGTGCTATGATAAATTGATAAAGTATTTTATTTGTTCTCACCAAACCAATTCTCAGATAGTACAACAAAGCCAGCAAAATGGACTTAAACTGTCGGAGGAGAGGGATTTTCTTTCATTCGGCTTCGTACAAGATAACAATGGAATACAGAGGAAAAGGCTGAGGCTCTATTTGAAATCGGGCAGGTACCGTGGGGGAACGCCACCTCCCTTCAAGTAACCCAGTTTAGCACATTATTTCACGGGGCAGGTTGAGTCCAAGACAACGACTGAAAAGACAGGAGAGAGCAAGAGCGAACGGTGGTGAAGATGACAGGAGAGCGAAATGGAGCCGACAATACAGGCCAAGGAAGAGAATAAACGCACAGAAAGACAGTGAGACGTGAGACGCAGGGCAGCAGGTGGGCGGCCGTGGACAGAGGCGGCAGGGGCGCGCGTCCGGAGGGCGAAGCAGGATGTACCGGGAGAGCGCCGGCGGGCCGCGGGGGCTCCCAGAGCAGTCCAACCGCGAGCGGCTGGGGCTCGCTCAGCGCCGCCCGGGCTGGAGCCTGCAAAGCGGCTCCACAGCACCAGGGCCACCGCCCACCTCCGCCCGACCCCAAGCCGCCAGCCCGAGCCCACCCGACCCCACTCACCCGCGACCCCGGGTCCGAGTGTAAATGTCCGCACTTCCGGAGGGAGGGCCGTGCTGCCGCAGAGCCAATGGGCACCGCAAAGGGGCCGACAAAGGCGCACCTGCGTCAGCCGGAGCACGCACAGGACGTAACGGTGACGCCCAAGCGGAGGCGCGGCCCGGCTTCCGGTGCAGCCACCAAGCGCTCAAACCCTGCAGATGGCGAGGAAGTGCAGGGCTTTCCTGTCCTGGATGCTGGAGCAAAATCCAAGACATTGAGGAAAGATTAACGCCAGTGCCAGTGGCTCACCACCATTGGGAAGGTTACTGCACCTGCATGTGAGGGCGAGGATGTTATCCAGCACAACTGTGGCTCGACCCCTGTGAGTCGAAAAGGGCTGGAAGGTGTTTTAAGCGTTTAAAATAAATGGCTATACCCCTTTACACCGACTAGGACAGCGGTAAGCCAACTGGGGAAATTGGAACCCTCACAGTTGGTATGACAGCTTTGCCTCTTGGTTAGAGACCCAAGAGAAATGAAAATGTTATGCAAAGTTAAAGCCAGTGACAAAGGGCCATTTGCATGAAATGTCCAGAAAAGGCAAATCTACATAGACATCTACATAATGGTTGCTCAAAACTATAGGGTCTGGTAAGGAGTGACGGCAAACTACTGCCAAGGTTCCTCTTTAGGATAATGAAAATGTCCAAAAATTTGCCTGGTGATGGATGCATAATTGAATATAATAAAAACTACTGAATTGTAATTGGGTTAATCGTACAATGTGCTCAATCTCAAAGTGGTTGGAAAAAAATTCAGAAATATGCCCATGCTCAAATTCCATTATGCAAAGCACCAAGAAATTCAAAATAGCATGTTTATGAACCAAAATTAATGGCACAGGACAAACAGAATAACCTTTCTAGTTCTAATCGGAAGAAAACTCATTTGACCCATTTTGTGAAGATACTACTTGAAATATGTTTAATAATAAAAGGCCACCAACATTCTCTTTTTATTTTTATTTGCATTTATTCTGCAGAATTTACTCCCGGGCCATAAGTTTTTGTTTCTTCAGTTTCTTCTGGGATATCTGGGAAAGAAACAAAAATAAAAGGTCTGTTACAAGTTTGCTGGAGAAACTCGCAATACATCTTGAATAGGTTGTAGCTCAGGAAAAATAGGAAACATCAATGTAAAAGGGAGTCCTTTGGCATAGAGAAATGGCATGGGGAGAGGGACAGATGTAAGGAAATTAGAGTAAGCTGGGAGTTTGTGAAGACTGGGGGCAGGGAGACCATTTGTAAGTGGCAACAAGAACGAAGACAATAGGGGCATCTGGGTGGCTATGTCGGTTAAATGTCGAGTGTCCCACTCTTAGTTTTGTTTGGCTCATGATCTCAGGATCATGAGATCGAGCCTGGAGTGGGGCTCTGTGCTTGAGATTCTCGCCTTCTGCCCCTCCCCCCCACTCTCACTCTTTCTAAAATCTTAAAAAAAAAAAAAAAAAGAATGGAAGACATTGTATTTAAGCAACAAAATCAATAGAAGTTAAATTCATTAGGCACAAAGGGAAGGAGTCCAGAATCACTCCCAGGTTCCCAAGCTTGAAGAACTGAATGAGATTCAGTGTTACTGAAAACAAGCTTATTTGGAGAGGTGGGGAGAGGGGAAGGGCCCGTTTTTTGCACATGTTGCATTTAAAGTGGCTATGGACATATAGGTGGGGCCATCAGCAGATAATTATAGTTCTGATATAATAAAATACATTAAAAAAATACAAATAAAACTGACCAAAGAAAGTAGTTTACCTTTTTCTTCTGTGCAACCTCCTCTTCTGGTTTAGGAACAATCTGCTCTTTTTCAGTAAGGATCATCTCAATGTGGCAGGGAGAGCTCATGTATGGGTTAATCCGACCATGAGCCCTGTACGTTCTACGCCGCATCTTGGGGGCTTTGTTCACCTGGATGTGCTCAATGACCAGAGAATCAACATCTAAACCCTGGCAAGAGGGAGAACAAAATGAAATCAACATCTTTATCTCAACACCACAAACCCTATCATTGTATCAAGTCCTCACCCTTACAAGGCAATTCTAAGACTCTACATAGCATATCTGTTCAAACAGCTGTTTGCTTTTACCTTTATTCTAAGCATCTTTCCTTAAGTCTAAATAACTATCAAAACTCAATGCTATATGCAGTTTGTAAGTGGCCTCCCTAGAAGTCATTGAGGAGAGTGGATCTGGTAGTATCAATTTCTAAGCATTGATGAAAAACAAGATTTTGGCAGTGCAGTTTAGCAGCTAGAAGGGTTATAGCCAAGTCTACATTAACTCCAGTTCTGGCTCAGATTTCCAAATACAAAGGGTAATGGATAATGCACAAAACAGACCCTGCTTTGTTGACTATATTCACTGTTTTAGTATCTCACATTTAACCTCTCTCTCCATTATGAACACAGGCAACAAACCACATTAACCATTACTAAGGCAATCATTTTGGGAACCTCTTCTCGTTCCTTTGTAATACCAAGATTTCTACTGCTTGCATTTACAAGTATTTTTTGAAGTTCACAAGTCATACTACCAAAAATGTCTATGATACCAGAAAGATTATAAACCCTTGAGTAAAATACATGAGAGAAAATGGTGGGTTTTTGTTGGGACCGGGGTTATAGGGGAAAACAGACTTAAGACCATGCTTTTGAACATCTTCACAGACAAAATTTTGGTTTTCCGGAAATCGGAGGTGGAGATGAAAAAAAAAAACGGGAAATTTAGTTACTGAGAAGCCAAGACAAAGAAACAAATCTGGACAACAGCAACAGTACTTGAACCACCATCCAAGTCGTATACATATGAAGATGTTAATGGTTTGGGTACCTTAAGTTCAGCATTACTCTCTGCATTTTTAAGCATGTGCAGCAAAAATTCAGCACTCTTCTTGGGCCACCGACCCTGTGTCCAGCCCCACTGTTTGGCCTGAAAGAAATCCAAGAGAGGTGATTAGTCATTTCCCCTGATTTAAATCAGTGTTACAATCAAGATGAATTTATTTTATGAAGGTTGCTCAGAACACAGTTTTTTTCATGGTTAATCCAAAGGTGTCCTAAGTTGGTCATCACAGCAACCAGAAAGAACCCGATTAAAGGCAGATCCTAACCATTGTTACCCCACCCAATCACTTTGTTACAATGTCATTTCAAATAGCAACTAAGAGCTCTCACCTGGGCACACCTACCAACTCCACCATTGTAGCGACGGAATGGCACACACTGTTTCTGTAAAGTGACGTCTTTCAGATACTTAGTGGCTTTTCGGATATGCATACCCTTGATGGCCTGGGCAGTTTCACGTGTGTTCTAAGTATAGACAGTAAAAACTGAGTTAACCTTGTTAAAGGATGACAATTCTTCAAGTAAACATTTTTTTTCAAAATGTCAACATTGAATTAAACACTTCCCATTCTTGAAAGATGAGCTAATGTACAGAGAGAAAAAAAATCTGTGCTTAAAAGCGAGGGAGAATTGGCTTAAAGTTCGGGAAAAACAAATCCCAAACCTCTGTTAACTGTAATGTTTTAATCCCATCACCTTGTAACTGTGTATGTCCCATTCTCTTCTCTACACTAGTTTAAGTAGTTCTCCTTAGTTTTACCCAATTCCATGAACCTTAAAGTGCTCATTGTATGATTGATGGTTACAGAATCACTATCTTGAAGGTGACCGCTCAGAACTATTCGTTTTCATGGTAAATCCAAAGGTGTCCTAAGAAACGCATCACTGCAGTCACCTTTTCAGAATGGGGGGGGGGGGGGATTCACTGGAACACGTGACACAACTCTTAGAACGCAAAAATTGGTTCCCATACCTTAAAGTGAACACGAAGATTTGAACCTCTTGATTTACATGCTAAGAAACAAAAAGTTTTGGTTAATTTGGGGTATCTCATTGTTCCTTTTACCCCCCAAAATAAGGAATATATTGTTCACTTACATTTCGTAGGGTTTTCTGGGTCAAGCGAATAGCGAACCATTTTCAGAGGTCACCTGGAAGGGAGCGGGAAGGAACTCTGTCAACACGAATTTACGGTCACCGACGCAGTTTAAGTGTGTATTAACTACCACCAACAGCCGCTCAGAAGGTACTTGTTTTCATGGTTAATCCAAAGGTGTCCTAAGAAAGGCCATCATCGCGGCCATCCTCTTCTCCAGTGCTTTCTCCCCCTGCATCTACTAGGGCCTGCGGCAGTGCTGACACAGACTAGTGCCACAGACCTCAGCAGCCCTCTCCCTCTGAAGGAAAATACAGTTCCAATCCCCCTCTGGATCCCTCAGGAGTAAAAGGATTCGACGCCTCGGCGCGGCAGGACGCTTCTCTCTGGAGAACGCGCTGCCGTCTCCCCAGTACTTCTGGGCTGTTACGTTAAGCGCCATCGAACTTCAAACACTCGTTCAAACGGATGAAGGCTCAACCCGACTTCACTTTGATTCCCCCAAAACGTTCTCTCGTTGCAGCCACACACGCGCCGCGTACTCAGCCGGCACTCACCGAAAGTCACTGGCCCTCGGGAGTCGGAAACGGCACTGACCACAGGCCGCCCG
Organism: Phoca vitulina; assembly: GCF_004348235.1. NCBI lineage: Eukaryota > Metazoa > Chordata > Mammalia > Carnivora > Phocidae > Phoca > Phoca vitulina. The sequence goes on along the minus strand of NW_022589730.1, from coordinate 24,398,768 downwards.
TACCCCTCGCCACCCCCATTCCCGCCCATCGCGGCCTTCTGCTCCGACACGTCCCCCTGCACCGAGGGACATCCCCTTCAGCGAAGAATCGATAGCCGCAGAAGCCTTCCTCCCGGGGACATGGACATCAGCGCCACCAAAGCCAGGATGGCGGCGATGACCGGAGGATTCAGCAGCCAGGGAGACATGGCAGTCACTCACCTCAGGCCGCTTAGGGGAAAAGGAAGAGCAGAGGCCCCTGGGAGAATTCATGAGAACTCGATCTCTCGCGAGATTTCCAGCCGAGGGGGGGGGGGGGAAGTGATTTGAAGGAAGGCGGAGCTCTAGGAGAAAGGGAATGTGGAATATGTTTTAGAAGGTCTGGAAACGAATTGCCCTTTTAGGGAATATCTCAAAATTCTCCTTTTTTTGGTATCCAGAAATAAAGTTATGGATTTTAAATTTCAATCAATTAAAAAGAGGCTTATAGTTCTAGGATAGGATCACGTATTATTAGATATAGACGAGACATTTATTCGCCAACATTTGTTAGATTTGATTATGTGATCATGTACCCCTAAAAGTGGTTAGTAAATGGACAATTAAGAAGATGCAAAGGATGGGATGGTAATTACGATAATCAGAAAATTCTCAGGAGGGGAATATCACCCAGTCAGGTGTACTACAATGGTTGAAGAGGGACACTTCTAGATCTTCTTCTGGTGCAGAAAAACTCTTGGCCGCTATCTTTCCTTTCTTCTCACCCAAGTCATCTATCTGGTTATTCCCTCACAGCCATTGGTGGTCTTAGCACTTAGCTTTGGGTCTTCTATTACAAGGCGCCATCACTCCAGGCAAATTCAAACTCTAAGTGAAAGAACTCTGGACAATGGCTCTAAGCACTCTTGGTTCCTTGACCAGGATTCCAGAGACCTCAGTCCCAGATCCCTCTCCTGGACTCCACTCCCATTGCCAGGTAGAGGTTGGATTCCATGGTCTTTCCTCAGTAGTTCCCATCCCTCACGTGGCTTCAACCGCAAGCTGAGCCAACTCCACATCTCTCATCCACTCCACATCTCTTGCTTGAGCTAGTCCCAGACAGACATCAAATTACTCCGCAGTTTAAGTTCTTACCTTTGGGTTGAATTAATTTTTGTAACTCAATTTTGTTTGACATAAGGGTCTAAATTAACTTTTTGCATATGGATAGTCAATTTTTCTGGAACCATTTGTTGAAAACACTGTCTTTTCTTTATTGAATTGCTGTCGCACTTTTATTGAAAATCAATTGACCAGAAAGGGGAGGATTTATTTCTGGACTTTCAATTATGTTCTATCGATCTATTTGATTATCTTTGCATCAACATCTCACTGTCCTGTAACTTTACAGTGAAATTTGAAATCAGCTAGTATATGTTTTCTGAAATTGTTTTGTCTCTTCTGGGTCCTCTATATTTCCATATAAATTTTAGGACCAGCTTGTTAATTTCTCAGAAAGCCTGCTGGGATTTTGATAGGGTTAGCATTGAATCTCTAGATCAGTTTGAAGAGAATTGCCATTGAAGAATTTTAAGTCTTATATCTGCGAACAACAAAAAAATCTGTTTAAATCTTTTATCATTTCTCTTAGCAATGTTCTGTAGTTTTCAGAGTACAAGTTTTGTTCTTTAATTTTTTTATGCTATTGTGAGTGACATTTTTTTTTTAAAGATTTATTTATTTATTTGAGAGAGAGAGTGCACGCATGTGGGCACACAGGCACCAGCGTGAAGGGGGGAGGGGCAGAGGGAGAGGGAGAGAAGCCGCTGAGCGTGGAGCCCGCTCTCTGGGACGGGGCGGGGCGGGGAGGCGAGGGGGCCGGATCTCATGACCCTGAGATTATGACCTGAGCCAAAACCAAGAGTCGGATGCTTGACCGACTGAGCCACCCAGGCACCCTGAGTGACATTATTTTTTAATTTCATTTTTGGATTGTTCATCACTAGTATGTAAAAATAGAACTGATTTCTACATTTTCAACTTGTTTCCTTCACCCTGCTATATTCCTTAGGACACCTTCCTTTCTCCTTCCTTCCTTCCTCACCCCCGTTTTTATTTGCCTTCTTACAGGGGGCCAGAATGTCCTCCACAATAATAAATAGAAGTAATGAAGATGGACACCACTGTCTTTTTCCCAGTCCTATGGAAAAAAATCTTCTGTCTTTCACGAGTAAATATGATATTACCAATAGTTTTCTCATAGACCTTTATCAGGTTGTGGAAGTATTTTTTTCATGAGTGGGTGTTGAATTTTGTCATGTGTTTTTTCTGCATCTGTTGAGTTGATCATGTGGTTTTTGTCCTTTATTCTGTTAGTGTGGTGTACTATGTTAATTGATTTTTAATTGTTAACTAACCTTGCATGCCTGGGATAAACCCTGCTTGGCTGTGGCATATAATCCTTTTCCAGTTTTACTGGATATTCTGTTTACAGGGATACTGTAGTTTTTTTGTGATGTCTCTGGCTTTGGTATTAGGGTAATGTTGGTTTTACAGAATGAGTCAGGAAATCTTTCCTCCTCTGTTTTATGAAAAAGTGTGTGAAGGATTGGTATTATTTCTTCTTTACATATTTCATAAAATCTACTATGTGGGATATTTTAAATTTTTGAGAGAAACAACAATACTTGATATGGGTCAGTCATCATGCAAATGACTTGCTAGAGTTAGTTCATAATTTCAACATTAGATATTTACTACATTCCTTTTGATACCATTATATCTTTGCAAAGGTGGGGTTTCTGTGGTTGCTTTGATGAAAAGAGAGTAGTCTGTAAAAATCATCATGGAACAGGAAATGAAGGTGGTAGTGTCCAATAAGATCCCAAGGTCTGCAAACTTGTACAATGCCCAGAAGATGCACATATCTCAGTAAGAAATTGTTATTTAGGAAGTAAATGAATTGTTATTTAAGAATAAAATAAGTTTAAGAAATAAATACGATCTTTGTCTTCATTTTGTGCATGTTATTTTTTTCAAATGGCCACTAAGGATATATTTATAATATTAATAGATTTAATACATAGTATTTATAATAGGATTACATATTTATTGACTTTTGGGAACTAACTAGGAAATGGAACTGTTGGGTATTTCTTTTGTCCTATAAATACTGAAAAATTAGTGAGATACTAAAGGTGCTGTGAACCCAGAAAGTTTGGGAGCCTCTGCAAGAGTGTGGATAGAGAAGAATACAAGGTCTACGGTTGAGAACACATGCTCTACCATGCAGATGTCAAGGAAGGGGCACAGACCAGCAAAAAAGGACTCAAAGAGCAATGAGGGGAGAGGGAGACCAGAAAAGTTGGTATCACAGAGGCCATGAGAAGCTCCTTTCAATGCTGTGATGTTAGGTAGGATGACGACAAGAAAGTAACCACTAGATTCTGTAAAAGGGAGGTCAGTGGTGGTCTTTGCAAGAGAACTCTTTGTGGAGCGGTGGGATTGAACGCCAGATTGGAGCCAGAGGAGACAATAAAGGGAAGGGAAATTTTACTGTGAAACAGAACAAAGAAAAGTGGCAGCAGCTGGAGGGAAATGTAAGAATAAGAGAGACTTCTAAAAATATTTTGTAAGACATGCGTATAGTAATTAATTCAAAAGAATCAAAAGGATATATAAGAAAATGAAGTTCTCCTCTGTTATGGACTAAACTGTGTCCCCTAGAATTTATATGTTGAAGTTCTAACTCTGGGGCCTTAGAATGTGACTATTTGGAGAAAGGACCTTTAAAGAGGTAATTAAAGTAAAATGAGTTTATATGGATGTCCAGTATGATTAGTGATCCAATATGAGTAGTGTCCTTACAAGAAGAGACTAGGATACACACACACAGATTGAGGAGGAGACATCTGCAAAGTCAAGGAGAAAGGCCTCAGAAGAAACCAAGCCTGCTTAAACCTTTACCTTGGACTTCTAGTCTCTAGAACTGTAAGAAAATAAATTTCTGTTTAAGCCTGCCAATCTGTGGTACTTTGTTATGAAAGCCCAAACACACGGATATACCTTCTCTCCTCAATAACTCCCAGTTCCCTACTTTCAAGGCTTCCACCAATACTAGCATTATATCCTTTCCGAAAAATTCTATGAATTACAAATACCCCCAGAATAGTATACTATATACAATCTTCTGCATCTTGCTTTTTGTTTATCTTAACAATAAACCTTGGGAAAAGCTTCCACATCAGTATATATAAAGTTATTTCACTTAAAAAATAGAGTTGTAGTCTATTGGATGGACATAGCATAATTTATCTCTCTATTGATGGACATTCAGTTTGTTTTCAAACTTTTGCTTTTAAAAACAAGTCTGGAATAAATGCTCTGTATACAGGTCATTTTACACATGTGAGATTATTTGCAGGATAAATTTCCAGAAATGGTACTGTTAGATCAAAGTGCAAATACATTTAGAACTTTGATATATATGTGGTCAAATTGCACTCTGTAGTGTTTAGAAAAATTTATACTCTAAATAGCAGCGTTTGAGAGTACATGTTTTCCACACCTTCACAACACAGTGGATTATCAACCCTCTTTACCTTTGCCAATCTGATATGTGGAAAATAGCATTTCACTGAAGTTTTGATTTACATTTTTCTTACGAGAGAGGTTGAGAATTTTTTCAAAAGTGTATGAAAAGCCATTAAAAAGCTGTAAAATAAATAAAAAGTATTTAAAAGCCGTTTGTATTCCTTTTCTGCAAATTGTTCATATTCTTTGTTTTTTATTGTGTTGTTGATCTTTTTCTTCTTAATTTGTATAAACTCTTTATACACTAAGAGATTAACCATTAGTCTAAGAAAAGTTTCCAACATCCGGCGGCGGGATGCTCTCGACAGGTATGGTCTGGGGTGACGGGGTGCTAGACTTATGCCCCCCCTTTCCTGAGGGCCCCCCGCGCGTCGAAAGAAGTGAGCTCACCGCCCAAAGCAACGAATGCGTGTTGGCTCTTCTGGCCATGGCCATGGGGACGTTCCAATACAGCCTCTGCCCTGACCTGGAAGCTCCCGGAGGGCTGCAGTGTAGGTGCCCAAGGGAGGCACAAGGCCCGCTATCTTGATCATATGCTAATTAAAGGAAGAGTTTAGAAGATGGGAGACACTGAAGAAGAGTGGCACAGCTGTGAGTCCTCTAGTTGAGAGAGAGAGAGACTGACTCTGCAAAAAAGAAGGTATAATTGTAAGAGCTGAGTTCTTGCAAAGGAGAGTGGAGATGGATCTAGAGCATAAGTGTCCCAAGAGCATGGCGAGAGCACACCATTCCTGGTAGCCGGAGAGGACCTGGAGACTGTGGAGTGGGTGCAGGCAGTTTGGTAGATAAGGTTATAGGAAGGTAATAGGAAGAAACATGGTTGACGTTCGACAGCACTTAGTAGGAGCCAGGCATGGTTTCAAGCATTTCACGTGGGTTTTCTCACTGAGAAAACTTTGAGGTGTCCTTGCAGTTCCCATTCTCTTAAACCACCAGAGGGATTTTGGAGAGAGGTCATTTACTGAATATCTCAGGGAGCATGTGCCCCGCTTAATGTGGGTTTCAGAGTCTCTGCCTTGGAAGTGGATAATAATAAAATCTGGAGCTATGTGGCACTGGTGGTCGGAATGAAGAGAATCTGGCGATAGAAGGTAGTAGAAGGTTTTGCAGCAGGTGATTCTGAAGGCACTGCAAAATGCAAGACTGATTTCCCATGACAAGGAACATAAGAAGGAACATATTCCTAATACCCCTAAATATGCAACTGTCATAACATTCCACTTAGTGTTGTCAGATTACCTCTAATATGTCATAGCGTGGTGCTTAAGGGCATAGACGCTGCGGCCGGACTTCTAGTTTCAAATGTCATCGCCTACCTCCTTGTCAACGGCTGCCATTCGCTAGCTGTCTGACCTGGAGAAAGTTACTTAAGTTTCCTGCATCTCAGTTTCCTTATCTTTTTTTTTTCATATATATATATATATATATATATATATATATATATATATATAGTTATGTTAATCACCATACTCAGTTGCCTTATCTTTATCTTTCCTTATCTGTAAAATAGGAATGATGATAATAGAGCCTCCGCTATAGGGTTGTTATGAGGATTAAATGAGTTAGTTATTTGTGGAGCACTTAGAACAGTGCCTGGTACATAGAAAGTACTGCATTAGTACTTGTCAAAAAAAACTACTATGTTTCAGAGAAGGATTTCCTAGATTAACAGCATGACATATTATGGATTTCTTTTTTTTTAAAAATGTTTTTTTCATAGCATTTCATCATATCTAAATTTTGTTGCAAAGTTATGGACATTTTGGGGTACTTTTCCAGCAGTAGTTTAGTACCCCATCTTCATGCAGGGCACTGTTTTAGGATATAGGAAATACTTTCTAAGTTACAGCAGGAAACATCACAACAGTTACTAAAATCTGGCTGAAGACCCTTTTACGTTTTTATTTTATTAATTTTTTTTTAAAGATTTTTATTTATTTATTGAGAGAGAGAGAGAATGATAGAGAGCATGAGAAGGAGGAGGGTCAGAGGGAGAAGCAGACTCCCTGCTGAGCAGGGAGCCTGATGCGGGACTCGATCCAAGGACCCTGAGATCATGACCTGAGCCGAAGGCAGACACTTAACAGACTGAGCCACCCAGGCGCCTCAACAGTGTGGGCATAAGTCTGCTAGGGTTGCTGTAACAAAATGCCCCAGACTGAGTGGCCTAAACCACAGACTTTTGACAATTTCTTTCTTTCTGTCATTCATGAGTCCATTTGACCAAGAAGCTGCTGCATATGCAGGGCGGGCCGTGTGCTGTCTATGTATGGTAAATGCCAAGAGGCAGTCTACTGTCTAATTAGGAAGATAGCAAGACACAGACACATTCTATAAAGGAGTGAACACAATGCAAGCGATGCCATAAAACAACCCAGGATTCATGCCCTGAAGACTTGTGCAGCTCTTTAGTGTTGCAGACCGTGTTCTCTGGCACAGTGGAAGTTTTGTGGCAGAGGGACAACATGCCAATCCTGCTTGAATAAATGCTACAATAGCCTTTAAGGGTTTGGCCGACCACATACTGGGTCAAGCTGGGTTAAATTGGGAGAAGGGTTCTATTCCTGAAACCAATTGTTCTTCCCAGAAAGCAGAGTTGGAGGCAGAGCTTAAGTAGTGCTCATGGATTCAATACTGTGGAAAGGAGGCCGGACTGATCAGAGGACCAAGTTAGGCCGTGATGCAGTCCAGTGAAGGCTTCAGCCAACACCCCAACCCCACCGAGGGGAACTCTGGAGCTGGATGTTCCTACAGAGTTGTCCCAAGTTGGGTGGAGGCTGGGCTTTTGTACCACCCATGGATCAGTCACTGGATGTGGTCTTCCCCAGGAAGGAGATGCGACCTTGGGTGAGGCAGTTTTCTTCAGCTAATCCTCAGAGAGGACTGACAGATGGAGAGTAAGTCCTTCACTCCTGAAGAGAGACCAGGGAGGCACATCTCAGGGTCCACAACAACGGGCAGTATTGTTTTATTTCACAGATAAGAAAAACAAGGTTCAAAGGGGGCAGGGTGGGGATTTGAACCCACCTCTACCCTCAGTGTCTATGTTCTTTCTCTGCCTCCTTGCTGCCAGTTCTGCATATTCCTGCCTTCCTGACTGCTTACCGTGACCTTCACATTTCCTGGCTCAATGTGGCTAGCCTCACTTCCCCATCCAGCCTCGGGGCAGTCCGTTTCATGACTGGCTGTGAAGCTTCACCCCAGCTTTTGCAAGACTCTCCAGGGCCTGGCCCACACTCCCACCTTCTCCAACTACTGTTGCCTGCATTCATCAGGAGGGACCTAACGGAGGCAGGTTGAGGAGAATTATTCCGGTTCTGAGGTGCCAGGTGGATTGGGGAGGCCAGGAACCTCAGACTGCTTCGTGGCAGAGACCCAGGAAAACTAGCAGATATTCAGACATGAGGTCGAGTTTGGCAAAGGTGAAGAAGGTGGGAGTGGCATACAGGATTGAAACACAACTCCCCCAAGAACTTCTTTTTTTTTTTTTTTAAGATTTTTATTTATTTATTTATTTGACAGAGAGACACAGCGAGAGAGGGAACACAAGCAGGGGGAGTGGGAGAGGGAGAAGCAGGCTTCCCGTGGAGCAGGGAGCCTGATGCGGGGCTCGATGCGGGGCTCGATGCGGGGCTCGATGCGGGGCTCGATGCGGGGCTCGATGCGGGGCTCGATCCCAGGACCCCGGGATCATGACCTGAGCCAAAGGCAGACGTTTAACAACTGAGCCACCCAGGCACCTTCCCCCAAGACCTTCTATTAGCTTCTCCATAATGGTGACCTCTGGGACTTCATTTATTATGTAGATCTCCAGGGAGTAGCAGGAAACAACAAACTCAGACTTTCAAAGTAGTAGCCATTCTCCTCTCTGACCTGACAAGTCAAGAAGGCAAGTGGGCCCTGTGGGAGTTTGACAGTTTGTCCAAACAACTGTTTTTTAGTTGATGCTATAAATCTCTTGGGAAAAAAATCTGTTGGCCTGGTCGTTCTGTCGGCCAATATGGATTAGTCTGACCATCTTCTCAGATAAGACTGTCTTTGGGGATTTTCACATGAGTGAATATTCAATGTTCTGTCTCTTAGCCTTGTCATCCATCTCCCTGCCCCTTTGTATAATTCTCTTCAGCGGGTTGGCTCCTGGGCCCCCAGGACAGCCAAGGGAGGAGAGTCTTAATCCCTTGGCAGAGATTAATCTGCTCTCCTCAGTCTAAACCTCCCTCCAGTGCTGTTTGAGCTTCACTTAGAACTGGGCTTTATTTGCCAGGAAAGAGAAATTCTTTTCATGACAATAAGGAAAATGTAATCTCTTATTCAGGGGGTCAGAGGCCTTTTCTTTGCCTCTCTGGTCCGTTTCTCCTCTACCTCCCAGAGCTCCCACGGGGGGGGGGGGGTGCAGAGGAGATCACCTAGAGGGGTCCTGGCATCTAGTAACTGGGGATGAAATGTCTCAGTGCAAGTTGTTTGGCTTTGCTGAGCTTTGCTCCTTCATCTGTGAAAAGGAAGATCACAAAGCCAATTGTACTGGGTTGCTGAGAAAGTTATAAGAGAAAGTTAAAAGACAATGTGAATAGCAAAAAACAGATAGTCAGTTCATATTGGCTCTTTCTTTCTTCCCTTCTCCTTACAATTTACCCTGGGACATCACCTGATCTGATACTTTTCCCAAAGCAAGGATTTCCTCTATGACATTCTGAAGTGCTTATCCTCTGGGTGTCTCCTCCAGATCCATTCTCTGGTGTCTGTGCCCTGCTCTGGGCCCCACGAGGCTGAGCCTACCGTCAGCCTGGGGACCCAGGCCTCCCTGTCAGCTGACTTCTCGTTGGCTGTAGCCAATGATGAGCATGGGCAGGAATTGAGAGGTCAGGGGGAGAGGAGTTGGGCTATTTCTTCCCAGCTCCCTTGCTACCTTGGCACCAGGTTCTGGAGTGGCTCTGTCCCTCCCAGACTACATCCCCTGCCAGATTGCCCCTCCTCCCAGGCTCAGATTTCCCTGGGCTCCATTACGATTTCTCCTTTCCTTGTCCCATCAGTCCTGGGTGTGGAAACATCTCTCTGTTGTTGTGAGGTTTCTGGTGTTTCCGTGTCCCTTGTTAGTTTGCCCACATCTCTCGAGTTTCTTAAAGCCTCTTCTGGTGAACTCTGCACGGAATTTTTCCTGCTAGCCTATAAAGAGAGGGTATCCACCCTCTATTTGAATACTGCTAGGGACCAGAGCTCAGTATTTGTCTTTTTCACTCCCATTTCAAAAATAAAAATGTACTTGAGAATGGAGCTAATATTTAGGGTGCAGCTACTGCATGCTGAATGCTATGCACGCTTCATCATACTTCTTCCCCATGATGACTTTGTGAGGAAGGTTGTAATGCCCACATTTCGCAGAGGATGGGCTTGAGACTCGGGGAAGTTCTGTACGTTGCGCTGGATCCTGCAGCTAATAGGTGGCACGGGATGCACCTGACTGAGGTTGGCCTGACTCCAGCGTTTGTTCTCTGCATTACGCCTGCCTGTCATAGGGGAGAATTCCAGAAAGGGGAAACTGGAAAAACGGGAAAATGTGCCTTCGATTTCACAATTTTGCCAAGGGCTAGCCTGGAAAAAAACCTTAATATTGTTCATAAAAACTTCTTTTTGAGGCGTACTTTCTGTTGTGGGCTGGCTGAGGGACACCATGGGCCACTAGATGGCACCCGTTCAGCACTGGGTAAAGCTTTTCTCTATCATTTTGTGGGCAAAGGGTGTGGGTAGCATGTTCTGTTTACCTTGACATGTAAATATGACTTTGATCTAATGAACTCTGTATTTCCTCCAAACTGGGCTGACTTTTAAGTTTTTCAAAGCTGAGGCTCTGAGTGGGCAGTGAGTGGGGTTGGGGGTAGGGCGGGGCGGGGTGGGAAAGTGAGGAGAAAGAATGATAAAGCCTCACCCTGGGGGGGAAACCCCCGCAGCTTAGAGGAAAACAGTACTGACCTATGAGACCCAACCAAGCAAAACTCTCTCAAAGACGGTGAGACCATTAGAGCGGGAAGGGTCTGATGAGGTCCAACCCTCTCATTACCCAGATGAAGAACCATTCTTCTGTTGCTGTCTGTGTAACAGAAAGTGATCCCCAGCTTACCCAGTTGTGCAAACAAAAAATATTGTCCTGACATTTCTTGCCTTGTGGCCTTCCAGGTGGTGGGGGCCTTTTGTAAGGCACCTAGATAAAGTGTGTAGCTTTTGCTCCCCTCTCTTTGTTTTTGAAGGGGACTTCTTTTCTTTTTGTCCATGTGACATTCTCTAGACAAATTTTTCAGGTTTTTTTTCTTCTTTAAATTAATTTTATTTTATTTAAGATTTTATTTATTTATTTGACAGAGCAAGAGAGCACAAGCAGGGGGAACTGCAGGTAGAGGGAGAAGCAGGCTCCCCGCCGAGCAGGGAGCCCGATGCATGACTCGAACCCAGGACCCTGGGATCATGACCTGAGCCGAAGGCAGATGCTTAACCGACTGAGCCACCCAGGCACCCCTCTTCTTTAAATTTATGATTTAAATGTTAAAAACAGGGAATACATTTATCTGGTTCAACAAATCAAAACAATATAAAAAAAGTCAAATAAAAAGTCTCAAGCCCATCTCTTTCCCCAGGGTGATTTCTGTAGTGGCCACATTTTTTTGAAATAAAATGTTGAGCCATAAGGTCTGATAAGTACCAGAAAACTGTGCCTGGATGGTGTTCCTGTCCTGGAAAATGTGGAAGCCATTGTCACTGCCGCTAGTCCAGAGCTCCTTATCTTTTGCCAGGTCCCTGGGGGAGTCCTTTCACTCCTGGAGGAAGGCTTTGTCCCCTACTTTGTGAGCCCTGCAAGAGACCCTGCGCCTGCCTAGCCTCCTCACTTCAGAGCCTCTAGACCTTCCTTTTTTTTTTTTTTTTTAAGATTTTATTTATTTAAGCGAGTGAGAGAGAGAGAGAGAGAGAGAGAGAGAGACTGAGCAGGGAGAGCAGCAGAGGGAGAGGAAGAAGCAGACTCCCCGCTAAGGAGGGAGCCCCACGTGGGGCTTGATCCCAGGACCCTGGGATCATGACCGAGCTGAAGGCAGACACTTAACCGACTGAGCCACCCAGGCGCCCCAAAGCCTCTAGACCTTCCTAAGGCTTGCTTCTTCCAGGCCCCGCCTCCTCCCCGGTTCAGCATCCACGGGGCTCCCGCTCTGCCTTTAGACATACCAACTCCTCTTTCTCTTCCCTCAACTCTTTACTGCCCCTTTCTTCCCCTTTCTGCCATTAGAGTTCTCCCCAGATGAGCTACTGAGACTTCTTCAGCACTTAGTTCAGTTTGCTACAATTTAGTTAGCACCTAGGATGTATGAGTAACGTGCTAGATGAGAAACATTCAAAGATAAAAAAAGAGGTGGTCTCTGCCTCTATGACTCTTAAGCCCAGACCTAAGTTAGTGACTTACCGGGGTTATGTGCACTAATGCAGGGATGGTCCAACCAGGCTGAGTGCAGAGTGGGGAGCCAATAGTTCTGGGTCTGATGTTGATAGTCACCGCATACTGAGCCCTCCAGGCGCAGGAGCTTGGGATATTAAAGTCTGGATGCTGCCTCCTCAGACAGGGCCCCTAGGGTCAGTGTGCTCCCCTTTCTTGAGTTCTCTGCCTTGTGCCATATTTTTGGAAGCTGTTCCTCTAGGAAGCCCTCCAAGACAGGGCCTTTTCCAGATCTGACCTTCCCCAGGGGCTACCCCATGCTCCAAATGTCAAAAAAAAAAAAAAGCTGTGCTCTTTCCCTCAGAGCCCTATGTTTGTTTCCCAGGGTGGCAGCCCGCTCATGTGAGGACAGTACATTTTCCTGAAGGGCCCTTCCCAGCTAAGGAATGCAAGTGCATTTTAATAGAGCTCTGGAAAGGCATTTCTTTAACATGAAGGATTCTAGGTCACAAGTATGTTTTGAAGATTAGCGATAAACTAGAAAGACTCTGAGGAGGGAGGAACAATGGATGGAGGTGTTGGTGCTGGTGAAATGTTAGATGAGGACCAGAAAATGGAAAAAAACAAAACAAAACAAACCCAACCCTGCAAATAATTGAACACTTACTTATCGTATGCTAAGCACTGGCTGAGAATTTTGCTTACGTCCTCCCAGAGCCTCTCAGAGTATCCGTTTTCTAGTGTTGCAAACAATATCACAGACTTAGTGGTTTAAAACAACACATGTATTATCTTAGAGTTTCTGTGTATCAGGAGTCCAGGCGAGGTTGGATTCTCTTTAAGACTGCAACTGAGGTCTAGGTTCTCATCCGAAGGCTTGACCGGGAGAGGATCTGCCAGTTGTTGGCAAGATTCAGGTCTTGGCTGGCTGTCATAGAGGGCCTCAGTTTCTCCCTGGTGTCCCCTGGAGGCCAGCGTCAGTTCCTAGTTAGTTGGTGGCCAGAGCCTGCCCTCAGCCCCTCGCCACATGGGCCTCACCCACATGGCTGCTTGCTTCATCAAAGCCGACAAGGAGAGTGTCAGTTAGGGAGATGGATGTTAGACTCTTACGTAACATAATTATGGAAGTGTCACATATCCTGTCACCTTTGCTGTATTGTACACTTTGGAAGTGTGTCACACGTCTTGCCCCATACTCAAGGGAGCATGCACAAGGGCATAAGACCAGGGGTTGGTGTCACAGGGGACATCTCAGAGTCTGTCTGCCCTACATCTCAGAAGTGGGCATTTCTGGTCTCATTATACAGGTGCAGAAAAGGAAGATGAGCATATTAAGTGACTTGCCCTTAGTGCACTTAGACAGAAAGTAGCAGATGAGGGATTCCAAACATGGCCTCTCCCATTGGAAGTTCATAGCCACTGTGTTACAAAGGTAAATTGTGGGTGTTTGACTTGGATTGGAGAAGACTCAGATCAGAGGTGGTTCTCATACCGACAGTCTTCTGGAACTTGGGTTACCACTTAGATGAGGGTGTAGACAGAACTAAAATCAATACTGGGAATTGTCAGGAATAGATTTAACCGCAAATAAAGAATTTCTACCACTTCCAGTGACCTCAGTAGACTAAGCTGACTGCCTCCTGAAGTGGCCTGTTCCTTTCATTACTTGAGTTCAGCTGGCATCCCTGGCAGCATGGAACTTGTCCTGGACACCGGAGGGAATTCCATCACTGGATGGGAATCTGCTGGCTAGGAATTGAAATCTCAGTGGAGATTTCAGTGGAGACTGTATCTCCTGAAGGACATTAAAGCTGGTCATTGCAGAACCCAGCAGCCAGGTGGAGGAGAGATCCCAGATAAAGTTGAGCTTCACTCTGCTTGTGAATCTGTCCAGGTCCATAACCCCTGGCAGAGGCCCCCAGAATGCTTCTCCTTGTCCCCACTGAGGTCTGCCCGGGAGGAAAGGTCAGGATGACGGTGGCAGTTGACATGTGGATGTGCCCTTGGAGGCCTTCAAAGACACTTTTTTTAGGCTTTATTATTCTGACTGTGCAGATAAGGAGGTTGACCAACCAGGGAAGAGAAAGTGGAGGCCACTGTCCAGTATCTCTTGGCAGGTCACACTCAATTCTTTCCTGCTCACATCAGCTGGGGTTGCAACAGCTCCCAGTTACACTGTATCCGAGCTGGTCAGCCCATGGCAGAGTCTTGTCCGGTTGGAAGCCCCAGGCCAATGAGCTGAAGTGAACACCTCACCCCACTATTTACTGCTCCTAGAACAAATTCCTTGTCTTGCTGATAACTCTTTGTGTGTAGCTGCAATTGTGCCAAAGTTATCAGTTCTGGAACAATGTGCATAACTTTGCATGAATAGTAGAGCTCCTTTCATTTATTTATTTATTTTGCTGAATAGAATTACTATTACTCCCTCTAGGAGTTTCTGACATAAAGTAAGCCCCAAGTAGAAGCTTTTGTATCATCATATTAATTGTTGAACAGACTTGGAGCTGGATTTCTATGGGGGGGGGGGGCCAAAGGCCTATAGGTCAAAGATATCCTTTTCGGATCGTGATTCAAATGATACCTGATTAATTCTTTGTTTGCTGATTATATTCTCCCAGGCAGAGCGTAATTTGAGGAAAACAAGGAGTGTGTGCATGTGTGTCCTATGGAGATGGGGAGTGAGCCCTCTCTTTCTCCCCCTGTACAAGGTGGCTTGGTTCGTTCACTCTCTCCTTGTGCCTCTGGGCCTTTGTGCCTGTTGATGCCCTTGCCTGGGAAGCCTTGTCTATTTCTCTAATTTCGTGAGCAGAGCACCAATAAGGGCATTGGGAAATCTCGTTCCAGCCCCAATTCTAGCATTGATGTGCAGGGTACACATGGCCCCAAGCACCTGACCTCATTGAATGTTCATTCCTGATGTGTGGCAGGAAATACTTGTTGACTTACCCACCCAGACAGTGGGAAGATCTGCCTGACCTACCCACCCTGCTGGGTAGCTGTAGGGATTAAATGATATAACAGACTTTTAAGCAGGATTATTCTTGACTCCTGTCCATCATTGGTGCCCAAGCCAGAGCCTTCAGAGACATTCTAGCCCACAGTGCATGCTCCCTTCTGCTTTGTCACTTATTTAGCCTTATACCGTTTTACTAATTTATGATCTATTTATGTGTGTGCTTTACCTAATCCTCTTGTACATAAGCTCTTTTTCTGCTCCTTTGAATTCTTTCAATGCCTAGTGTGATGCCTTAATCATAACTGCATTTAGTCTTTGTGGATTGAGTACTTAATTGAAGCTGGATCCATGGAGGGAGATTTATTTTAAAGGGACCACCCAATGTAAGGACCTTAGGTTTGAGATCATTTTATGCCCCCTTTCATGGTGGAATGAAGAATGAATAACACAGTCGGAATGAATAATTCAGTATGTCACAAGTTGGAAAGGGAGAAAAAAACAGGGCATCTATACATGTCATTTTCAATCATCTTGACTTGAATTGCCTGGTCTTATTTGGTCAAACAATAACAGCTGGGAGAAAATGGTTAAACTTATTACTTGGTTCTTTGAGACAAAGTAGCTGGCTGATTGACTGTCCTGCTCGGCTGAATGTGCCAGCCTTGGAGGCCACGACGGGGAACTGAACTGAGGCCAATAGGATCAAACCCAGGGAGCAGACAGCTGCCAGAAACACCTTCATTTTTGCCTTGTTGGTGTAACCTTGTTCACAGCGAAGACACAGAAGGGAAAAGACTTGGAGAGCGAGAGAGGAAAAGAAAAGACAGATAGTGAGGAAGGGCCAGGAGGACGCAAAGGAACCTATACGCTAATGCTCAGAGAGTATCCCGAGTATCTGTGGGAGGACCACGGGAGGGCTTGCCCCACATGCTGACAGAGGACGGGCATTTCTTTCAGCTCTTCTCCCCAGAGGGAGGTCAGCAGTCATCCCCTGCCCTCTCCCCAGCAGGCAGCAAACGTCCCCTCACTCTACCTCTGCACAAGCCTGGCCTCAGAGATTCCTCTCAAGCCCTCAAGTCCGAGTTCTCCAGAGAAAGAGAGCCAACAGTACATATATACGGTAGCTGTAGGGATTAAATGATAGAAGTTAAAGCAGGATTCTTTCTTGACTCTTGATTATTTCTTGACTAGATTTATAGTGTGTGTGAGAAAGATCTATTGATTTTGTTTTAAGGAATTGGTTCCCATAATTATGGAGGCTTAGCAAATCCAAAATCTGCCGGGTAGGCTGGCAGGCTGGAGACCCAGGGAAGAATTGCAGTTCGAGCCCAAAGGCCATTTGCTGGCAGAATTGGCTCTTTCTCAAGGGGTCTCAGCCCTTTTTCTCTCAGATCCCTCTCCTGATTCGATGAGGCCCACTCAAATTACAGAGGGTAATCTGCTTTGTCCAGTCTCCTGATTTAAATGTTAATCTCACGTAAAAAATACCTTCATAGAAACATCTGGGATAATGTTTGACCAAGTATCTGGGTACTTTGGCCCAGCTAAGCTGACATGTAAAACTAACCATCGTACCTGGGAAGGGAAGGCAGAATTGACTCTGGAGGGAAGGGAGTGGTGAAGTAGCTTCTCACCACCCCTTTTCTTTGTCATCGTTATTTATTTATTTATTTATATTTTCTTTTCTTTTTAAGAGTTAAAAAAATTTTTTTTTTTTTTTTAAAGATTTTATTTATTTGATAGAGAGAGACACAGTGAGAGAAGGAACACAAGCAGGGGGAGTGGGAGAGGGAGAAGCAGGCTTCCCGCCGAGCAGGGAGCCCGATGCGGGGCTCGATCCCAGGACTCCGGGATCATGACCTGAGCTGAAGGCAGACACTTAACGACTGAGCCACCCAGGCGCCCCTTAAAAAATTTTTAAATCTTAGGTAGGCTCCATGCCTAGCATGGAGCCCTATGCAGGGCTTGAACTCATGACTCTGAGATCAAGACCTGAGCTGAAATCAAGAGTCAGAGGCTTAACTGGCTGAGCCACCCAGGCGCCCCAATTTATTTATATTTTCAAACAAGAATATAGGCACATGATAAACAATTTAAACAGTCTAGAAAGGTATATGGTGGAAAGTGAGTCTACCTTCTACTCCTATTTTTTGGGGATTGTCTCAGAGACCTTATATGGATGTAAAAGCATATTCCCATAGACAGTAACATATGTGACACACATCACATGCTATACCTTCCTTTTTTTCACTTAAAGTAAGAATTGGAGTTTTTCTATATCAGCTTGTGTTGCTTTACTGCATTCTTTGCAATGGCCACGTAGTATTCCGCAGTGCACTGATACAGTCTCCTAGCCATGTGGGGACAGGTTGTCTCCAATCTGTTGCTATTGAAAACTGTATTGCAGGACACCTGGGTGGCTCAGTCGGTGAAGCGTCTGCCTTCGGCTCAGGTCATGATCCCAGGGTCCTGGGATGGAGTCTCACATTAGGCTCCTTGCTCAGTGGGGAGCTTCTCCCTCTGCCTGCCGCTCCCCCTGCTTGTGCACTATCTCTCTCTCTCTCTCTCTCCAATAAATAAATAAATAAATAAATAAATAAATAAATAAATAAATAAATAAATAAAATCTTAAAAAGAAAAGAAAGCTGTATTGCAACAAACGTCCTTACATACCTGTCCTTGAAGCAGTCCTTTCCCTACTAAGGCACTCGACTTCCCTGATGCATCATTCAGGTGAGTGCAATAAAGTTTTTCTGACATAGTCCCTGACTCTCCCAGCCATATCTTGCCTTAGCTCAACCTTTCTATGCAAAGCTTGTGCCCCTCCCGCCGGCTCAATCCCTCCCTCCAGTAAGAAATTAATCTCCCTCTGGTTTCTTGAGACTCCGCTCAATTGGATGGTGTCTGCATGCATGTCTTTATCCCACCCCAAACGTGGGTCTTCAGATCCAGCCAGGCTGGCTCTTTGTTGAAGAGAGCCTGTATATTTTTCTGAGCTTATTCCAGAGGCAGGAGCATTCAGATTCAAATTTCTCCCGACACTTGGCTTCAGTCAAAGTGACCGAGGAGAATAAATTGCAGCCAGACAGGCCGCACAATTCTCCTGCTTGGCAGAGAGTTTTGTCGGCTGCAAATCCTGTCACCAGGCGGGCAGACATCCTCATTGCCCCCCTTGGGCTCTGAGCTTAGCTGGGAGCCTGCTTCTCCTTCTGCCTCTGCCCCTCCCCTACTCCCTGCTTGTGCTTTCTCTCTCTCTCTCTCTCAAATAAATAAATAAAATCTTAAAAAAAAAAAATCATTGCATTTCTGGAAGGTGCTGGTTGGAATGTGAGGGCTGAGTCCAGCCCCTTTTCTGAGAGGAGCCTGGGTTTTCCCAGCTCACTGATGTGAAGTGTGGACGTGCTTACATTTTCTGTGGCTACCAAAAAAGTTTCATTCTTCTCACATGGGCAGGTGGTGTGTGTCCAGGGTGAGCCAGCCACACAGAAAGTTCTGACCTGGCACCCATTGTCCACCTGAGAGTAGATCCGACAGAACTGGGACTGAGGGACACAAGACAGGAAAGGGCTTGTTTCATGTTTGTGAGAAAGAAGTTTATCTCCCCACTGAGTTTAAAATATATGCATTACCTCTTCCCACTTCACCAGAGTAAAACTTGTTCATTTTAGGAAATAAGGACAGACAAAAAGAAGAAATCACCAATAATCCCAATCCTCAGAGTAATAATATTTTATATTTTGATGTATGATTTCCCAAATATGCACACACTCACGTGCCCACACCCTACACATATTTTACTTGTATTACTATGCCTCCTGCTTTTGTTCTGATTATTTTTTTTTTAAAGATTTTATTTATTTATTTGACAGAGAGAGACACAGCGAGAGAGGGAACACAAGCAGGGGGAGTGGGAGAAGGAGAAGCAGGCTTCCCGCTGAGCAGGGAGCCCGATGTGGGGCTCGATCCCAGGACCCTGGGATCAGGACCTGAGCCGAAGGCAGATGCTTAACCGACTGAGCCACCTGGGTGCCCCTGATTATTTCTCTTAAAAAATATAAGAATCTTCCAACAACCAAAATGGTCCAAGAATATAATCCGATGCCTCAAAAACAGTGGGGCCCCAACTCTGGAAGTGTTTGGGCAGAGGTTTGACAGGGATGTTGTAGAAGAGATTTCTGCAGTAGGTGAGCAGTTAGATTAGAAGCTTTTAAGGATTCGATGCACTTCAGGCCTTGGCAAAGTTTCCTCTGTGGGTCGCTGGAACCCTTGGGCAGGTGGCCCCTGGCGCCCTGCCTTCCTGGCTCACCCTCCTTCATCAGTTCTGCAAGTCCTCAGCCTGGCTCTGCTGGGAGGCCCAGTGGAGGCCCCACAACACAAAATCAGCGTTCTTTGCTACTCCTCCCCCTGCACTGTCACCAGCCCCTGGGAAACAGCCTTACTTGCTGAGGCTGTCTTTAGTGGAAGCTTTACTTTCAAGCAATGACCTAACTGATTCTTTTCTTAATACAAAAGAGAGAATATTCTATTTCTATTCTATTGTAATCCTCCTGGGGGCACTTTGGATTTTTTATTTAGCACTCCACAGCTGGGATGTGTGTGTGTGTGTGTATTTGTGTGTGTGTGTGTGCGCTTGCACGCTCGCACACGTATCTGCACTTCACGTGATATTGTGTGAGGTTTTTAGTTGCCCAAATTATCCCACTGCAATTATTTCCTCCTATTCAAATCTTCTCACACTGACTCGTGCTTCAGTAAGTGGGCAAATGCCTGGGTTTGCAAACTGGCATGTATTGAGAATTTGGTTCGTCAAAGTATGTGTCAGTTTATCAACTTAATTTTAATTCTTAGGGTTAAAATTATGAAATAGTTCAAGAACACAGAACAGCACAGAAAATATTATTGGCCTCCATATATCCCATTCATTTGATTTAACAAATATGTAATATGTTGCCTTATTTACTTCGGAAATTTCTCCTTTTGCAGGAAATAATTTTTTTTTTAAAGATTTTATTTATTTATTCGACAGAGAGAGAGATAGTGAGAGGGAACACAAGCAGGGGGAGTGGGAGACGGAGAAGCAGGCTTCCCGCTGAGCAGGGAGCCCGATGCGGGGCTCGATCCCAAGACCCCGGGATCACGACCTGAGCCGAAGGCAGACGCCTAATGACTGAGCCACCCAGGCGCCCCTGCAGGAAATAATATTAAAGGCCAATACTCTCATTCCACCTTGTTCCCTCCCTTCAGGTTAACCACTAAACCGAAATTGCATGTTTTTATACTTTTATTACCTACATGAATGAGGCTGTGATAGTACGTCATATTCTTGCTTCTTCTTGAGATTTACTCAATGGTGTCGCATTGTAGATAGAATTTGTAGCCTCTGTTTTACACTTAACACTGTGGTTTTGAGATTGTGTTGATCAAAGAGGTTCTCATGGATTTCATTTTCAATATTATGTAGTGTGCCATAGTTTGCAGGGGTACAACTCATGCATCCATTTTCCTAACTGGACGTTTAGGTTGTCCCTCCCCCCCCCACTCCCCACCCCCCACCCCCTGTTGCTGATGCTATTGCAGATAAGGCTGCTGGGAAATTCAGCGGACTTCCTTCCTTCCTTGTGAGCAAGCATGAGAACATTCCCAAAGTCCAGCTCTCAAAGTAGAATTGATGGTTCACAGGGTATGCAACTTCATTTTATAGTTGAGAATAAAGGGTATTTCTGTTGTTGTTAGTTTAGTTTTCTTTATGGCGATAAAATATACGTGACATAAAATTTTAACTATTTTTAAGCGTACAGGTCAAGGGCATCAAGTGCATTCACATTGTCTGAGCTACCATCACCACCTTCTGTCTCCAGAACTTTTTCATCTTCCAAACTGCAACTCAGTCTCCGTTAAACACTAATCCCTCTCTCAACGCTGTCACCACCCCTTGTTCTTGTTTTTTAAGATTTTATTTATTCCTTAGAGACAGAGCATGAGCAAGGGGAGCGGTAGAGGGAGAGGAAGAAGCAGACTCCCCACTGAGCAGGGAGCCTGATTCGGGGCTCAATCCCAGGACCCTGAGATCATGACCTGAGCTGAAGGCAGACGCTTAACCGATGGAGCCCCCCAAACACCCCCCTTGTTCTTGTTTTAAATAGAAGAAGTCACCCTTACGCCTTCATTCGTTCTGTAAACGTTTATTGCACACCTATGATATTTCCAATATATAAGTAGGTGCATAAAATTTAGTTTCTGCCATCAAGAAACTGCCATCCGAGCTAAAGCAGACCCAGGCACGATTAGATGGAACAAGTTGACGAATCCAAGTGCTGGGAGAGCCCAGATGCAACGCAGGGAATGCAGGGGCGCGGCTGAGGTGAGATGAGGTGAATAGGAGATGTGAAAGCCTTATAGAAAGCAAAGAAATTCTAAGCTGAACCTTGAAGTATGAAATATGAGTTTTCCAGGCAAGCAAGCAAAGGTGGGCGTGTGATGGGTTTGTGAAACTGCCTTCAAAAACCAAACCAATCAGATGTATCGTTGGGGGCTAACCAGGATAGGAGAAACCACTAGAAGTATGTGACCCAGAAGGAGCAGAATGCTGGGTATGGGTGGTGACGCAGGTGATGGCGGGGCCGAGGCGCCACACAGGCTTATGAGGCCTCCAGGGAACAGCAACGGAAGCAAGCAAGCACCTGCCACCCCTTGGTCAGAGGGTCAGAGGGTCAGAGGGTCAGAGGGAGGAGGTAGTGTTGTCAGAGCCAGAGGCCGGCATCTCCCAAGGGAGACTGAAACCACAGCAGGTCTGAGGGACAGCAGCTGAAACCAAGGGGCAGACATGGCCTCCCCTGGAGAAGTTGCCAGAGACAGAGAGGGAGGAGGGTAAGCTTCTTCCTTTCTCCCACTGTTCACTTCCCATTGGCCGGAAGAACAAAACTGCAACACGGAAGTAACCACAGAAAACAGCTACCACCCCTGGGGTGGGAGGTGGGGACAAGAAGAAGAGATTGGGGGCATCAGAATTAGAGTATTGGAGGAGGGGCCTCCTAGCTCCTTCTGGGACCTCATGATGGGAGGGCAGGGCCTGCCTAGCTGGTGCTCGGACATCTGAGAAGGTCTTCCCTTCACCCAAACGAACATGGGTATGCTCTTGCTGAGAGCCTAACCCGCCAACTGCAGGCACCATTGCTAAGCCCCCAGTGGAGCAGCTTTCCCCAGGAGTTGGGGGGTGGGTTATGAAGCTACCCAGTGGCGGGTTGATTATATCGGGTCTTTTTCATTAGGAAAGAAGCGGTATTTTGTTTTTTTTGTTTTTAAAGATTTTATTCATTTATTCGACAGAGAGAGACACAGCGAGAGAGGGGACACAAGCAGGGGGAGTGGGAGAGGGAGAAGCAGGCTTCCCGCTGAGCAAGGAGCCCGATGTGGGGCTCGATCCCAGGACCCCGGGACCATGACCTGAGCTGAAGGCAGACGCTTAACAACTGAGCCACCCAGGCGCCCTTGAAGCGGTATTTTGTTCACTGGAATAGGTAGTATTCTGAATCTGGATTTGCCTTTTCCAGTTGCGACACAGGGCGCCAGCACCCTCTGTGGATTTATGGAATGCCTTATACGTTGTAATGTATACCACACATTGCTTGTGACCAAGGAGCTCATTTCATTCCATTTCAGGGGAGAAAAAAGTAGCGGTGGGCTTAAGCCCATGGAGATCACTGTTCCTACCACGTGCCACATTTAGCCTGAGTTGTGGAATAGAAGACATAGAGGCAGCGCCAGTTGGATTAACAAGCTGAAATGCTGAGGTTTTGGCTTACAGGATGTGGTATATGCTTTGAATCGGCGACCAAA
This sequence comes from Phoca vitulina, assembly GCF_004348235.1. Taxonomy (NCBI): domain Eukaryota; kingdom Metazoa; phylum Chordata; class Mammalia; order Carnivora; family Phocidae; genus Phoca; species Phoca vitulina. The sequence goes on along the minus strand of NW_022589730.1, from coordinate 24,376,011 downwards.
ATATGGTGCTGCTTTTCCCACGGACAGAGCATAGCGGTCTAGGAATCAAGGGACAGACAGGGAGTGGCTCCATTAATTATTACACTTAACCCAGGCACAGAATTTTTGCCTGTTGTTCCTGCAACTCTGGGCTCCGTTGGCTTGGAGGTCTTACTGCCCAAGAGAGGAAGGCTTCTGCTGGGGGACGCCATCATGGTTCCATGGAATTGGAAGATGAGAGCACCATGTGGCTGGAGTGATCGATCCCAGTGACCTGGGGGAGTTTGGTTGCCACCACACAACGGGGGCAAAGAGGACTGTGCCTGGACCCTGGGCATTCTCTGGGTGCCTTTTGGTACTTCCATGTCCAATAATAGAAGTTAGTGTTAAAGTACAGCGACTAAAAAAGGCAAGCCCACCGGGGTTGCACACCTTTCAGGAATTGAAGCTTTGGGTCACGTCACCAGGGCAAATGGAACAGGGATGGGCTAGTGGAAGGAGAAAGTCATAAATATCAACTATAGCCTTGTGACCTGTTCTAGAAATGAGGGGAGGAGCAGCTATGCGATTCTCTCTTATTTATCTACTCCTGGTTTTGGCTAACTTAATTATATGTTATGCATACATACTATGTATTTTCTTGTCCCCTCCCTTTATTATCTTTTTATTGTGTCATCCTTGTAAAACTTACCCTTTGTGTTCTCAGGGTCTGTCATGGGTCTGCCTCCCTGTTAGGCAGAATCCTTGAGAGAGGGGACCTTTTACCTGCCCCTCAAACACAGAGTTGGCTGGGCATGCCTTCTGGCCATCTTCTGCCGCTCCTGTCCACGATTATCTGCTCACTACTTGGAATTCCTTGCACAGAAACAAAGGGTTAATTCAGCTCAGGAGCTGTCACAGCCCATTAGTGACAATGATCCCTTGGTTCAGCAGGCTTGCCTTGCTGGGAAACGTCAAAAGAGAGGAGTTCGGGACTGTTTAAGGAAGCTGCTGTGATTCATGGAAAATAATGATCATTCAATATATATATTGCATTTATTTCTTGAGTGCTTAATAATAATAGCTATTAATAACTAATATTATTTGAGTTCTCAGCGCTGAAGATACAGTGAAGACACAGTCTCACTCTGGTGGGATGTGAATTAATAAACCCCGGATTACAGGACAAGGTGGTAAGTGTTAGGCTAGAGGTTAAAGGGGTGGCAGCACAGAGGAGTGACACTTAGCTTAGACTGCGAGAGATCTGCAGGGAAGGCTTCTTGGAGGAGGTGGCCCTTGAGTTGAAGCTTCAACTAAGTGTAGGAGTTCACTTGCCTAGTGGGTAAAGCTATGTTAATTAGGCTCTTGTGATGTAGGAAACAAGATCATCTGCTAGAGGGCTTCTGCTAGCTTTAGCGGTGGGGTGTCTTGTCAAGACACTCCCAACCAGGAATCCATACTCAGGAGCCCTTGTGCAGCTGGGCCTGGGTCTAAGGTCTAAGGCAGTGGTTCTCAGGTGCATCAGAATCACCTGGTGGCCTTGTTCAAACGCAGATTGCCAGGCCTCACCTCCAGAGTTTTTGATTTAGTCAGACCAGGGTTTGCCTTTCTAACAGGCTCCCAGGTGAGGCTGATGCTATGGTCTGAGGCCCACACTCTGTGACCCTCTCGTCTAAGGCAGGCCTGGCAGCCTCAAGAGCAGCAACTGATGGATCTCGGGCCTCGCCCTGTGCAATCGCCATTGTTATGGCTCAGCTACCTTCTTGGCTTGGACCGTTCCTCGCCTGCTGCTCTGTGGGTCTTTTCTTCATGTCACACCCATCTTTGGCCCACGCATGGCCTGCCACCGTCCCCCTGTCTGACAGCCTCTCTCTGCATCTTTCTGGCTTGGCTTTTTGGCTTCTACTTGATCCTTTACATATTTCCGTTCAAAAGCTGAAAGGAGAGAAATTTGGCCAAGTGTTTTCCCGGATGGGCAGAATTTGGGGGTCTAGGCAACCTCCCAGGCTGCTGGCCAGCCCATGAAGGCGCTTTGTTTGGCTGAGTGCACCTGTGAAGGTGGGGGTCGGGGGAACAGAGGAAACTTCTGCTGCCTACTGTCCCAGACATCTCGAAAGAAGGGCGTCCTTTGACTTCCTCTCACTTCCTCTCTTCCTGTTGTCCCTCACCCCCTGAAATGTACTGTTGCCATAACTCTGTTGAAACCTCTTCCTGAGAACCCTCCATGGCTACTCTTCTCCAAGCCCAAAGGCCTCTTTTCAGTTCTTGACATTTATTTTATTTTGCTTTACTTGTATCTATTTAGTTTAGTTTTTTGTTTTTTTTTTTAAGATTTTATTTATTTGTCAGAGAAAGAGAGAGCACAAGCAGGGGGAGCGGCAGGCCGAGGGAGAAGCAGGCTCCCCGCTGAGCAAAGAGCCGGATGCAGGACTCCATCTCACTGGGATCATGACCTGAGCTGAAGGCAGACGCTTAACTGACTGAGCCACCCAGGCCTCCCTCATCTATTTAGTTTTGAATAGATTAGGTATTCATACAGCTCAAAATTCGAAAGGCTCCAAAAAGCTATGGAGTAAAAAAACAAGAAAACTCCCCATTCACCCAAATGCCTTTCCAGAGGCAATCAGTGTTTCCAGTTTCTTTGAGGTCCTTCTAGAAATATTCTATGAATGTATAAACATGTACATATATATTCTTATTTTTTAAAACAAAATGGTAGCATATTATACAGTTTTCCATACATTGCTTTTTCACTTAAAATTTATGTATTGAAGATTGTGTCCTGTCATGACATCGAGTGTGTTCTCATTCTTTTATGCAGATGCATATTATTCCATTGTAGCCACGATCCCCGGGTCCCCTGCCAATTGATATTGTTTACAACGTGTTGCTATTGCAAGAAATTATCCTGTGTGTATGTGACTTTGTACCCAAAGAAATGAAGGACAAAATCCTTGAAGTGGATTGGATAATTCCAAGGTATTGGCATTTGTGATTGTCTTAGGATGGATTCCCCAGAAAATGGACTCGAAGCAGAGTTTTGTGTGTAGGTGGTTTATTAGGGGAACGTTCTTGGGATCCTACCCGGGAGGGAGTGAGGCAGCAGAAGTGGGCAGAGGGAGGTAGTGAACTGTAGTGTTACAGAGGCCCCAGTCATCCTGCATCCTGTGAAGTTGAGGCAACGGGACTGGCCTTTGCACCACCCTGTCTGCCCCCACCCAGTCTCCCAGACAGCATATGCAGGTTGCAGGGGAGGGGGGGAGTGACTTTGGGCAGGCAATTCCCTTAAGCTAAGAGCACTTCCCAGGAAGGACTCAGCTATGAATCCTCAGCAGCCCACACTCCTATCAGCTGGAAAGGTGCGTGCCTTTCCCCTGAAGGGGCATTTGGGTGATGCACTACGGCATTCACTACAGTCTACCCTTGAGCCAGTAGGCTCCTTTTGGTTTATAAAGTAAATTTCCTGCACCTGGGAATAGTATCTCCAGAATTCTAACTGACCTCTTCCTGGCAAGGAAGGCTTCATGGAAGAGGTGATTTCTGACTTAGATTTTTAAGGATGAATAGAATAAACATCTCAAGGGGCTTTTCAACATCCATGTTTCTAGGCTCCTCAGGTAAGAGAGATCTGGTTTACCTCCTCATTTTGCAAACAAGGAAATGAAGGTGTTATCCTGATTGAATTAGCAGCAAAGACATGCTGGATTCTCAGGTCCCTCCCCCCTTCCCCACTGTCCCTTCCTCTGCTGCCTCCACCACCGGTGTTTTCCAAGCTGCGCTCCTTCCGGTGAGTTTCAAGAAGGGTTAAAACACTCTTAACTGAAATGGAATAACTGCCTTCTCCTAATTTGCAGAAAAAATTGACATAAGTAAAATTCTCAATTTCAAGTTTTCCCCCATAACTTAAAAAAACAGAGGTATTATATATGATTTGATATTAGTGTGTATTTCAAAAAAAATCAGCACAAGTCTAGCTGACATCCATCACCACACAAAATTTTTTTTCTTGTGATGAGCAATTTTCAAATATGCGCTACACTATTATTAACTATAGTCACTATGCTGTACATCTCCCATAATTTTTCTTAACCTTGGACTTGTTTGTAACTTTACATCAGCCCTATGTATTCTTATTTTTTAAAATAAATTTTTAAACTTTATTTTGAACGGATTTTTGATTTGCAGAACAGTTGCAACAATAGTGAAGAGAGCTCCTTGTCCCTCACCCAGCTTCCCCTAATGTTGACATCTTTTTTTTTAAGATTATTTATTTATTTGAGAGAGAGAGAGAGAGAGCATGAGCAGGGGGGAGGGGCAGAGGCAGAGGGAGAAGCAGGCTCCCCGCTGAGCAGGGAGCCCCATGCAGGGCTCAATCCCAGGACCCTGAGATCATGACCTGAGCTGAAGGCAGGCGCTTAACCAACTGAGCCATGCAGGTGCCTTGGAGTTGATGTCCTATACAATCCCTGTACAACAGTCAAAACAAGGGGCCCAGCATGGGCACAGTACTCACAACCTAACTGCAAACTTTATTTGGATTTTACCATGTAAAAAAAATCTTTTATTTTGAACTAGTTTTTGGCCTACAGCAAAGCCATAATTTTTCTTAAAGTTTTTGTGCTTTCTACTACTTGGGTGCCTCCAACAGATAAAAGAACACAAACAAGTAACTAGGGAGTAGTCATGGAAAACTCAGCACTGGCCAGTGATGCTGAGACAGCTGGTTTTCCATCTGTATTTGTAATTTTGTTTTCACATTGTGCTTTGTAGTGTGTAAGTTTCACGAAACTGACATTTTAAAGCCACACATAGGAGCTAAATGAATGGTTTATGTAAGAGCATAGTTTATGTGATAAAATGAAATATTTTAACAATTCACTCTTCTGCAAAAAGCATCATGACCTGTAGGTGCTCCGCCACCTGAAAGAGCTTGAACACTATTGCACTCAACGCCCTCTATCTACTAAGAGATGCAAGGCACTAGGAGGGTGGTTGTTGATTTTCCTAGAGGCAGAGTCAAGTTCTTGGCTTTCTGGACCAGGCTCTTTCAACTAGTTACTGCGGAGACTGTGGTAGACTTCAGACCTCTCTTACTATTAGGTACCGGGATCAATATTACGTGTCTTCCTTGGAATCATTCCTCCATCCCTAATATTTAGCTCCTCTTCTGTGTACTGATTTAATTAATTTGTATTTTCATATTTTAATCATTCCTTTTCTTATGCATGCATATAGTAAAAAATTCAAGCTGTATAGAAAAGCATAAAATAAAGAGTTAAAGTCGTCCTCCACTCCTTCCAACCAATCTACACCCCTGGTTCTCAAAGGGGGGATGTTGTTTCCTGGGGGCATTTTGGAAAAGCCTAAGAATGTTTGTGATTGTTCCAATGATTACAGGGTATTACTGATTACTGGAATTTGGGGAGGGAGTAAGAATGCTTTTCATCCTGCAAAAAAAAAAAAAAGAATTTATTGGCATCCAACGCAATGTTTTAATCCTGGTGGATGTTCATGGGAGTGAAAAATACTATTTACAATTACCTCAGTCTAGAATATAGGTGGTGTCAATAGTTGTGTGGGTTCTATACTGTTCAACCTAGCGGATGCTATTCATATCATAGAAATCAGAGATTTCAATATTTATTATGTCATTTTTCTGGCAGATGGCAGTGAAGTGTCTTGTCCTAACAAAATTAGCACAGTGTGATCGTTTTTCTGAAAAGTGGAAGTAAAATATCTCAAGGGAGGGAGTCCTTTTCCTAATTTACAGCAAGGAGACATATTGGATTGTTTTTTTAAAAAAGTCTTTGAAAATTGAGAAATGGTAACAAATATTATGCAGCTCAGTCTGAAATTGCCTTAAAAAAAAAAAGTGTTTTTTTTTTTTAAGATTTTATTGTTTAAGTAATCTCTACACCCCAAGTGGGACTTAAAGGAAATAACCCTGAGATCAAGAGCTGCCTGCTCCGGGACGCCTGGGTGGCTCAGTCGGTTAAGCGTCTGCCTTTGGCTCAGGTCATGATCCCAGGGTCCTGGGATCGAGTCCTGCATCGGGCTCCCTGCTCCATGGGGAGCCTGCTTCTCCCTCTGCCTCTGCCTCTTTCTCTCTCTCTCATGAATAAAAAAAAAAAAAAAGAGTCGCCTGCTCCACCAACTGAGCCAGCCAGGCGCCCCTAAGGTGTTTTTTAATGCAGAAAAGTTTTGTTTTTTTTTTTTAAGATTTTATTTATTTGACAGAGAGAGACACAGCAAGAGAGGGAACACAAGCAGGGAGAGTGGGAGGGAGAAGTAGGCTTCCCGCTGAGCAGGGAGCCCGATGCAGGGCTCGATCCCAGGACCCTGGGATCATGACCTGAGCCGAAGGCAGACGCTTAACGACTGAGCCACCCAGGTGCCCCAATGCAGAAAAGTTTTAAAAAAGATTTTGTGTAGTCAAATTTACTATGCTTTTCATTTATCTTCTATGTTTATATCCTGATTAAAGAGTATTTCCCTAATATTTTACTTAAAATATTTCAAAGGAGATAGCTTTAGTTTTTTCTATTTTCCTTTCCTTCTTTTTTTTTTCTGCATTTCAATCTTTGTCATATTTTGGTATCAGTGTTATTCTGATTTTGTAGAAAGAATTTTGAAGCTTTTATTCTTTATCCGGCTCTAAAAAAGTTTAGTTTCAGATTTTATTTGGGTACTTCTTCAACAAGTATTTATTAAGTCCTGGTTCTGGAGATACAGCAATGATCAAAATACACAAAAATCCCTTTCATCCTAGCAGGGGAAGGCAGGCTGTAACGAATGAGTTAAGATATGTCACATGCCAGATGGTGGTAAGTGTTAGAGACAAAAATAAAGCAGGGGAGGAACATAGGGAGTGTTGGGGGGGGCGGTTTGCAACTTTCAATGGGGTGGTCAGGGAAGCCTCATGAAGACATTTGAGCACAGATCTGAAGGCAGCGAGGGAGTGAGCCCTATAAATATCTGGGGAGTCAGTAGAAGGAAGAGCAAAGGCGAAAGCCCCAAGGTGGAACAGGGATGGTGTGTTCAGAGAACAGTAAGGAGGCCAGAATGAGGTGGGGGTTGAGCTAGGTGGAAAGTTGGGTGAATTAATATCAGAGAGGTAGAGGGGAGGCCTTGCAGAGCCTGGTCTGTTACTATTAGGACTCATCTTTACTGTGAATGGCTTGGGGAGCCACTGGGGGTACTTCAAGTGGTTTATTTCAGTGACAGATGATGGTGGGAACAATGGAGGTGTTAAATGGTGGTCAGATTCTGGATGAATATCGAAGGTGAAGCCACCAGGATCTGTTGAATGTTGGATGTGAGACAAGAAAAAAAGGAAAACGTCAAAGCCAACTCCAGTTTTTGGCCTGAGTGACTGAAAGGATTTGTTTGCCATTTATTGAAATTGGGAAGAAGACTGAAGTAGGAGTAGATTTGGGGGGAAAGATCAGGGATTTAGTTTTGAACATGGTACATTTGAGATGCCTTGAAGACATCTAAGGTGATGAACAAATCTGGAGCTTAGGGAGGAGGTTCAGGCTGGAGATATTTTTCCCTATATCTATCTGTCTATCTATCTATCATCTATATCTATCTATCTATCTATCTATCTATCTATCTATCTATCTATACATCTGTATGTATCTATACATATTTGAGAATCACATATAGATGGCTTTGAAGGCATGAAAATAGGTGAGATTATTAAGGGAGCGATTTTAGATAAATGAAAATAAGAGCTCTGCAGATGGAACCCTAGGGCGCTCCAACAATGAGAAGTCAGTCAGCAAAGAGACTGAGGAGGAGAGACAAACCACATGAGTGTCCAAGGAGGAAAGAGTGACCATGATGGGGTAGGAGGAGGGCTGAGGATTGACCTGGCTGTGTGGAGGCCACTGGTGACCTTGAGGAGAGAGGTTGTGGGAAGGTGGTGGAGCCCGAGAGGGAATGGGAGGTGAGGGATTGGAATCAGGGTACAGAGGGGACTCCTTAAAGGAATTTTACTGCAAAGAGCAGCAGAGAAATAAGATGAGTCTGGAGACAGGAGTAGAGTCGATAGAGTTTTCTTTAAGATGGAGAAATGCTAATTTCCATGGAAAGGATCGATGGAGGGGAGGGGATCGTTGGTGTGATGTCCTCAGGTGGGTGATCAGGGATGGCATCTGGTATTTAACTGAAGGGCAGGGGGGCTTAGACAGCTGCAGAGTGTTCATCCTTAGCAACAGGAAGGGGTCTGAGGACATAGGGACAGATGCAAACAAATGGATGGGTGTGATGGTGGAGGTTTGTGGGTGTTCTCTTCTGATTGATTTTATTTTCCCAGTGAAATGGGAAGTCAAATCATCAGGATGAGGGATGGGGGAGATGTTGGAGGTCAGAGGGGAGAGGACAAGATGTGAGAGAGTTGTCTAAGAGAAGGAGTAGAAGGTGGAGATTGTCTGAGGGAATATAAATTGATGGCTAGGCAAAATTAAAAGACTGCTTGAGGTCAGTGGCTGTTATTTTAATTTAGCAAGCCTGTGCTTTGTTTTGTTCTCCAGCTGTGAGCTGCTACGTAGATGTATAGATAGAGGAATAGGTGAACACTTGGATTTAACCAAAGGTTTGGTATTTTAGGGGAATTTATCTGGGGAAGCATATACATCTGGCACTTTGGGGGTCTGTATGGATGGAATACTTGGTCACTACGGATCTTTTCTTGTGTTTTTGGTCTCTTCAGATAACCTGGGGTCAGTTATTTGTAACATATTTTGCTAGAAGATGGACCTTTTTGAATTAGGTTAAAAAAAAATTTTTTTTTTCACAGAGCTTCGGAAATGCCAGAGCATTTAAAACTCGATGATCTAGTCTTCCAGGCTGTCCTTTGAACCATTTTACACGCTTCTCAGTTGGCCACGAATCCCTCTGCCTCAGCCTTTCCTTTGCCCTGTTCTGTTGTGTGGAAGTGATGGGCGAGAGAAAGGGTCCCAGCAGGTCCGCCTGGTTTGCTCAGCTGGGCTTCCTCCACACAGTACTGGGTGCTGTCCTCCTGTCTTCTCTGTGGGAGGTGTGGACCCCCAGGTGTGCTGAGGACCCTGGCGTTCTTGGCTGGTATCACAGCGGTTATTTAGTTTTTGTATGTAGGGCTCATTGGAGAAGATTCCTAACAGTGAATTAAATGGCACTCTGAGCTGAACCACCCTGGTTTTGTGGGGTTGGGGGCTGTGAGTGGGGCTTAATAACCTTTCCCTGGGTCTCACCCTGATAATGTAGCCCAGCCCTGCTATCTCTCCCCAAAATAATGTGCCGGGCCTGGCTGGTTTCTCAGGCAAATTCCTTTAAACCATCCAACCCCCTGGTTAAACCCAGCATTTGACCTGCTCCATGCCTGTATAGACCCAGGAGGAAAACAGCCACGTATAAACTGCATGTATGAATTCGCAGGAACATCTCTTTATTAAGGAGAATTACTCAGCTCCCTTTAGATGTCTTTTAAGTGAAAGAATTCTAGGTATTGAAGCTTGTGGATTTGCAAAGGAGGGGCAAACATAAACAAACTAACAAACCCAAATAAGCCTACCCAAAGCTACCTTCAGCATATAGGAGAGTTGAGGTCAGATTACGAATGGAGGTTTAAACTGAGCCTCAGTTAACTTCCTCTGTGGTTACAGTTCTTAATCCCGTGCTTTCCAAACACTGTCCTTGGAGAATTCTGAGCCTTCACCAAATTCTTTGTGGGACAAGGTTTCTGTGGTCAAATCTATTTAGCAAATTAATTTCGCATGTTTCTTTTTATGTTTTTGTGTTGCTACTAGAAAATGTAAAATCACATATGTGGCATTACAGACTGAATTGTGTCCCTCCCTCCCAAATTCATATGTTGAAGCCCTAATCTCCGGTATGATGGTCTTTAGAGATGGGGCCTTTGAAAGATAATTAGGTTTAGATGAGGGCAGGAGGTTGGGGCCCTGATGATGGGATTAGTGCCCTTACAAGAAGAGACCAGAGAACTTGCTCACTCTCTGTCTCTGTCTCCCTCTGTCATCTGAGGACAGTGAGGAGACAGCTATCCACAAGCCAAAAAGAGGGTTCTCATCAGAACCCAACCATGCTCGCATCCTAATCTCAGACTTCTAGCCTCCAGAACTGTGAGAAAATAAATTTCTGTTGTTCTAGCCATCCACTCCATGGTATTTTGTTACTGCAACCCCAGCTGATGAACACATGTGGCTTCTATTTCTGTTGGACGGCACTGGATGTCTGGTAGCTCCTAGCCAGCGATCTGTTGCCACTTGTAACTTTCTACTTTTGTTCATGAGTGCAGGGATGGACCCCCGAACATTCCTTGGGGGTGCTCAGCCCCGTGTTTTACCTGTAGTAGCTGCTCAGTTAACATCTGGTGATTGAGTCATCTTGTTAGTTGCAAGCAATGCCGAGGAGGAACTCATTAACATGATATTGACTAGGGGCGCCTGGGTGGCTCAGTTGGTTAGGCAACTGCCTTCAGCTCAGGTCATGAATCCTGGAATCCCCGGATGGAGTCCCAAATCGGGCTCCCTGCTCAGCAGGGAATCTGCTTCTCCCTCTGACCCTCCCCCCTCTCATGTGCACTCTCTCTCCCTCATTCTCGCTCTCTCAAATGAATAAATAAATAAATAAATAAAATCTTTAAAATGATATTGACTAGTAACCCTGAATCTCTGCAGGGCACAGGAACCAGGCTTGGGAGAGCATTCAGGCAGATGGCAGTGGCCAAATCCCACTGCAGACTGGTCTAACTGGTGATCCCTCTGCTGCCCCAGAGAACCAGAGCTGGCTGTGTCCGCTGCTGCCCCATTGGTAGAGCGGAGTGGCCATGGGCTTCTGGCCTCACTGGCTTCCAGGTTAGAGTTTGATTGGCTGAATTTAAACTCTACCTGCAAGGGAGGCTGGAAAGGTCTCATAAAAGGAGAATTCATTCCTTCAACATAGAAAGGTGCCTTCACATGTTGGCAGGCAAAACAAATGACCAGAATCCTTTACTACAGTAGCCTGAGACCTTGACATTTTGACAGCAACTCAAACAGAACTTTTTCTTTTCTTTGTTTTTTAAGATTTTATTTATTTATTTAAGAGAGAGAGAGCAAGTGAGAGAGAGCACAAGTGGGGTGAGGAGCAGAGGGAGAAGCAGACTCCCTGCTGAGCAGGGAACCGGAGAGGCTCCAGAGATCCCCAGGGACTCCAGGATCATGAACTGAACGGAAGGCAGATGCTTACCCAACTGAGCCACCCAGGGACCCCTAAACAGAATTTTCTGCTGAAACTCCCCAGAGACTTCCTCCACACAGGAGGCTCCCCAGATCTCCTGTGGTTCTTCTGGAAAGTATGAAGTATAACAAACAGTTGATGTTACATATTACTCTTATGCTGTAACTGTTATTTCATTATGTCCTTTGACAGTTCTTACATTATATTTTAATATAGAGACACAGGAGGGCACTCTAACCAACCAGCAGTAAAGCTTAAATGGTTTCATAGCCTTGGCAGTTAAAAAAATGGATATTGATTTTGTTGAATCTGGTTTTTTTCCCCCCAGGTAAGATAACCAACTTTGCAGGAATACCTAGTTCTCCTAGGGGATCTCACATGTGGTAAAGACCCCCAAGACACATCCTCCACACTGTCCAGTTAAGGTTCTAGGGACTATGGCTTTGAGCAACTCAGGACAGAAAAAGGGATTTTTGCCGCTGAGGCATGAGAGATGGGGGACATGGTTCCCAAGAGCTCCTATTTAGAAGCCAACTGGCCAAATTAAACTGGCTTCTAGAGCAGAGGAGAGAGACCTGGTTGTCAAAACGACCTTCAAACCTGCAGCCTGTCCCCATGACTCAGTTTTCCTATCTACAAAACGCAGATAATACCTGACTTATGTCTGTATCGTTTACCAATGGAGGAGAGCTGGAGCAGAAGGAAAGGAACGTATCTGGGGTGCCATTTACCATCCCATAAAGTGCACGGGGTTTAATATTTAAAAATAAAGCTAGCCTGCTTCTTGTTAATTTATTACAGCACATGGGAGGGACAAAGGGAGCTCCGTTGGCAGCCAGAGTAACAAAAGTAACTAGGAGAGGCAGGAACAGAACCTGCTCCTCAGGACTGGTTTCCCCACACTGATCTCCCCGGCTGGGGCCCTGACACCAGGAAGAAAGGGGCGCGAGGCTGCCCGGGCATTTTCCTCCCCAGGCAAGAGTGGGACTGGTTCCCTGCGACGGTGGGGTTACTCGAGGTCAAAGATGCAATCTTGCAGAGCCAACCCTGGCTGGCTGGAACGCGAAGGGTCGGCGGAGCGCAGCCCTGTCGTGGCGCCTTCTGCCCTTCCTACCGGTTCTGCGTCCCCAAGGGCTGTTGGGGCGCAGCCGCCTCCCAGTTGTCCCTGCCGCCGCCGTGAAGTTGCCGCAGGTTCAGCTCTGGCCCCCAGGCATCAGCCGCAGACTCACAGTCAAGGTCTCGGTCACTCTAAGTTCAGTCCCAGGGTCCCTCCGGGGAGCCGGGAGCTGGAGCCAGCACCGGAGGGGGGGGGGGGGGGACGCGGATCAATAAAGGGAAGGACAAGGGGCGCCTGGGTGGCTCAGTTCGTTGAGCGTCTGCCTTCGGCTCGGGTCATGATCCCGGAGTCCCGGGATCGAGTCCCGCATCAGGCTCCCTGCTCGGTGGGGAGTCTGCTTCTCCCTCTGACCCTACCCCCTCTTGTGCTCTCTCTTTCACTCTCTCTCTCTCTCTCTCAAATAAATAAAATAAAATCTTTAAAAAAAAAAATAAAGGGAAGGACAGGAGGGAAAAAATGACCAAGGAAAGGAAGAAGCTGCTGCTTAATTCCAATCAACAGGGAGCTGGGCGCGTCGGGCCGAGACTTGGCGCTGGTCACGCGTCTGAGACCTCTGAGTTTGGCTCACTGTTCCTTTGGGGAGTGTCTCCTGGTATCCCTCTAGCACTCCACCCCCAAGGCAAGAGAGATCCTAACACTTGGCAGGCCCCGCGCTAAGCGCTGTACCACACTATCTCTCTTAATTTCCCCAACATCCCTAAGCTGCGAGAACTGTTACCACCCGAGTACTGCGGACGACGGAACGACCTTAGAGAAGCTGGGTGGCTTTCCCAAAGTTTTGCTGCTAGTGGCGGAACAGTGACGCGGAAAGGGTCTGTGCGATCCTGAAAAGCCCAGGCAGGCCAGAGCCCACAGCCCACAGCCCCTCAGCTCTGCCCGATTATTGTCAGATCACTCTGTACGCACCTGTCGCACGCAGGCCTCGCTGGGGGTAAGGGGGCTCGAAAAGAGAAGGACCCAAAGGGTGACCTGGTGACTCTCCTCCATCCTGACTCTTGGCTGCGCGGAAAGCTCATTTCGGGCGCAGGGGTGGCTTTGCACTTGGGAAAGGATAACCTGCCTTCTCCGGGGATCGCGTTTCGGGGCGGCGTCCCCCCTGGGGCGGCGGGGGCGAGCGGAGAACCTGGGGTCCGAGAGCCGGCACAAGGAGGAAGTGCGGTGGCGGGAGCTCGGCTGCCAGCCAAGCGGGCGGGGTTGGAAGCGAGGCCGCGCGTGCGGAGCGTCCACGCGGTGGGTGTGCTGCGCTTCATTCAAACTTTGGGGAGTCTCGGTTCGGGCGTCAGCGAAGGTGTGACCAATCAGAGTCCGGGGACGGGAATAAATTATGCAAATCACCATCTGGCGATGGGTCAGATGACTCCCATACTTTAAAAAACTACCTCGCCGGGAGTTCGAGGAGTGACAGCGGCAAGTCCTGGCTTCCCGGGCGGGCGGCACGGGTGAGGGCAGATCCAGTTCAAGCCCCTTCATACTCCCCGCCACTCCCCGCGGCTCAGATTAGCCAAACTTTCACTCCCACCTTCACCTTCAGCTGGCTAAGGCCACCGCTCTCTGGCCAAGAGAGGGCTGCCCACTGCGGGTCTTGCCGGCGCGAACTGCTAGAAACCCCGAGAGGTGTTCTCTTTTTCAGTCCTGTTTCGGGGAAGGGGGTGTGGCGGGGAAGGATGCGAAACTCCGTTCCTCTGTTCTGCCTCTGGAGCGTCTATTGTTGCTTTGCCGCGGGAAGCTCCACACCCCCTGGTCCGGAGGGATGGCTGCGAGGTAACGTGCACTTATTCTTATCCCCCCCCCACCCCATCCACCCACCCCCAACTTTCCTGTGCCACGTCCCCTCTCTGTCTTGCCGACCCCTTTCCAGCCCCTCCTGGTGCCTGCGAAATCCTCTTGCCTTTCCCACTGCCCAGTCGCTCCTCTAATCAGCTTTGCGGTTCACTTGTTCCTTGGCGCTTCTGACGAGGACATCCCCAGCAAGGCATCCGAGAGGCCGCCGGCGGGCGGGGGCGCTGGCCCGCGCTCACCCTCTCGCCCCACCCCCTTCCATGATAAGGTTCCCTGGATGGGTGCCGTCCAACCAGCAGAGTCGGCTGGCGATGGCTCTTCAACATTGCCCTTTGCGAAGCAAGAAGGTTGTTAGAGCTAAGTCGCCTGGTGCCCCTCCTTCTAAACTGGGTGTAGGTGTTTGGAAAGTTAGGGGGGCAGGGTAGCTGGCTGTGGTTTGATTAGCGCTTGCAGGGAGCATTTGGTGAGTAACGTGCGGGAAGGCTGCTGAGCTTATTCCCCCAGGTGGCCGGCCTCCTCCTCCCCTACACCCTTTCCAATCACCACTCTTCCTACCTACCTCTCTTCACCTTCCTCCTCCTAGATGCTGGACTTTCTTCCTTCTGAGTTCTGTATGGCAGTCTCTTTCATTAGAGGAAGCCTGCCCTGGTGGAATGAGGGTAGGATCACCCATTGGGGGTGCCAAGTCAATTAGTTAAGCAGGGGAGAGGGGAGATCCCCTAAACTACACCCCATTATCTCATTTTCTACTATTCTGCTGAGGTTGAGCCATCATGGGCATGATGTTGGCCCATGTCAGTTTATGTACACGAGGGCAGGTTAATTTGAATGAATGGGAAAGCTTTGCTTTACTCACATCTCTAGCTTCTCTCTTGTAAAGCGCTAAGGTTCCTTCCAACTTCTGTGTTCCGTGATTCTGAGTATTCGTGGGCTATTCTTTCAGTTGAGAAAGTAGTTATTGTGTGCCTGCTTAGTGCCTCTTCTGGGGGTGGGGGGGATACAGCAATGAACAAAACAGATGAAGACCCCCGCCTCATTGAGCTTACATTTCAGTAGTGGGAAGACAGACACCAAACTAATTAAAATATATAAATGATGCTCAGTAGGAGAAAAGTAAAGCAGAGGAGGAACAGGGTGTTGGTGGAGAAGGTGGTCAGGCTTTTAATCTGTGGTCAGGCTTCCCTCACTGCGAAGTTGACTACCAAGCAAGGAACTGAAGGAGGTAAGAGAATGAGCCGTGAGGTTACATGGGTGAAGAACAATCGTAAAGTCCCAGAGGCCGAACTGACCCAGGCTGAAAGTAGTAGGAATGAAGCTGGAGAACCCTGGGTCAGGCCAGATACTCAGGTGAACGTTTTATGTCAATATGTGGGTTTATCCACAAATCTGTCCCAGGAAACCAGAAGACTTTTGTCCTTCTCTCCTACAATTCCCCATCTGGTCTCTGTGAATGGCTACCTGGGTGGGAATTGGAGAGGCAGACTATTTTTGTCCATGGTTCAAATTTCTGCCGGCTGGAGCTTTTGTTCATTACTCTAATGACAGTTAACCTGAGGTCTGTTCATGTATATTTAGTTGCATTTTCTGGAACCCTATCCTTTTACATCTGGTGTATTCTTTTCCTCCCCATCGCCACCTTCTCTACCATTTTGGTCTCTCCTTCCCTGATTCCATTTGCTTCTTAACTCTGGGATAAATGAAACTCCTGGAGTGGTCATTTGGTATTTTTTTCCTTGATCTCTGGGTGACTGGAGAGTTCGATTTGCTAATTTCCTAAGCTGTTATTAAGGGATAGTTTCCTGGATGGCTGGAAGAATGCTGGATGGGGTTCGTTTATGACTGTCCATAATAGCGTGGTGATGACAGTGCTTCCAGTTAAGAGGCCATAGGGACCTCAGTAACATCTGCTGTATTTTGGGAGCTGGGCGCTCTGTGTGAGCAGTGGAGTGGGAAGGAACGGTTTTGCTGCTCTTATGAATTTCCCCTATGGCTTCAGTCATTTATTTAACAAACTAGAAGAACATCTGGCTCATGTGTGGCATGGCAAGGAGTCCTGAGGATGCAGGAGGTCTTTGGAGTAAGTGCTGGAATCCAGCTGGGAATACTAGGGGAAGCCCACTGTATGATAGCTGATGGCTTCTTATCTCTAATTTAAAATCCAGAAGCTTTCAAAATTGGAACATTTGTTTGGTAATTTGTTTGGCCGCAAGACACGGCCTTACCTGCCCTGAACTCATTTGGCAGCAGAAACGGACCAGAACTGACACGAGGCTATCTATAACCTTTATTTTTGCCCTTGAGTGGTGAGTGGTTGTGTGTTTCCTTGCAGAAATATTCATGTGTTTGATGATTGGGGAATGCCCCAGACCGCGCTGGGGATGTCATATACCACATAGCTTACGTCCCAGAAGGCCTTTCTAAAATCTGAAACATTCCGAATTCTGAATCTCAGCTGGTCCCTAGCATTTCAGGAAAAAGAAGTGAGGACCAAGTAGTCACTTGAGGGAAGGAGAACTCGTTTGATAGGGAAGAGGAAAGAACAACAAGAGACACCTGTTTATTTCAGAGTCACAGTAATTCATAGTAATTAGGACTAGTGGCTAACTAATATTCTTCAATAGGGAGATGTCCCTTTATCATATCTTTGCAACTCTTCTGGGAAGTGAGGAGAAAACATTCGGCAGACATAAACACCGAAACCCAGAGGATTAAGTAATGTGCTCAAGATTGAAGTAGAACTAGACCCCAGGTCTGTCACTCGTCCAAGCCCCCGCCAGACGCACACACGTTCTGCGCTTTCCCCCAGGCGAGCACCACAAACCCCGGCATATACAGGTTACTGCCAAATCTCCCGTGAGATTCAACCTCCGCACCTCTGGGGACTCAGACCACGAAGGATGCTACCTCTCCCTGGGCCACAACCAGCCCTTGGAAGACTGCGGCTTCAACATGACAGCCAAAACCTTTTTCATCATTCATGGATGGACGGTGAGCCGCAGGGGAGGGAGCTCTGCAGCTCGACACAAGATTTGGTTTCCTTTGTTTTGGTCAATTAAAAAGAAGACTGGGGTTTCCCAATTCTGCTCTCTCTCTCTCTCTCTCTCCCTCTTTTCTTGTGGGCTGCTTGTGTTGCAGACAGCTGTGAAGAATGTAATGGGCACTTCGCTGAGGGGGCAATATGGACTCCAGCAGGGTGGTATTTAATGCTGGGCTTTCAGAAAGTGGCTCTCCTGAAGGCAGCAGCCCAGCTCCACTGGCTCTTAAGGGGCCTTCTAATTACACTTAATTACATTGGTCAACCACTGCCTCCCGGGGGCCGTGCCTCCCTAAGAGCTGAGCTGAAATGCAGCAACTTGACTGGCTCTGAGAGTCTATGCAGAGCCAGCTGGCCTGGATTGCTGGCCGCCGTTGGCATGGTGCCCTCCTGTTTGCATAGAGATGGCTCTGGTTAAAGGCATTGGTGCTCTTTATGTGCCCTAGCTGAGCAATTCACATTGAAAGGCCCATGACAAACTTCGACAAAAAAGGGCTTTAATGCTCGGCTTTAGAAGCTTTTGACCGGCGAGGGGTTTATTCATTCGTATAATGATGGTCTGTAGGAAAATGACACTATTAAGTGAGCAGGTTTCTGCCTGGGCCAATTGGGAGGGGACATTCCTCCTTTTAATGATGAGAAATTCATATCCGTTAAATGCTTTCTGGGTCTTTAGGTCTATCACCAACGGCTGGGGTCAGGCCTGGGGGTGGGGGGTGGGGGGTAAGTGCCTATCTACCTAATGTGCCTGGAGAGATGGTTAGGGGCTTGGCTATCCATCCTCATCCCACAGCCTACAATTAGAATCAGGCAACTGAACCTTTTTAAGGCCCCTTGTCAAAATGCAAATACAAACTGCCTGCAACTTACAAATGGGTTGCATTCCAGAAAGTTCTTTTGTAATCTGTTTGGACCTCGGAACAGCAGTTTCCCATAGAAGCAAGATTGTAAATGGCGTTTGGGTTCCCAGGCCAGGCACAGAAAATCTATTTATCTAATAATGTACATGTGGATAGGTTTAGAACTGGACCTAGGCACTATTTATAACTTTGTTTCTGTGGGAAAATGTGTTCTGAGTTCTAATTTGGGATTCCAAGGAGAGATCTTCCCTACTCTGGAATCGAGAGGGATGGCAGAGATGAGCTGTGGGAAGGGGTCATCTGTTAACTCTGCGTTTGCCTAGGAGACAGCATCTCCTTGCATCTCTGATAGAGAAGCTAATTCTCCAAGGCAACCGTTCCCAGCTGCCTTTTGGCACCACGTGCTTATCTGTGATAGGGACTCTGGCTAACCCCAGGCCAGAACGGCCACCACCACTTATGTCATAGTGGCCCTACTGGACAGTGGGTGGCAGCCTAAGACACCAGCTATGGAAATTTTGATGGGAAAAAGCAAGATATAAAGAGCAGTGGGAGACCCAACACTCACGTAGCAATCCTGGCTGTGGCCGGCCCTGCTCATGTGCAAAGGTTTGGAGCCTGAGCAGCCATTGTGAAAGTTCTGGAACTGGCTGGGGAGAGGGTCATGGAACTGAATTCCATATTCATTCGGATTTCTGAAACCCATAAGAAGAATTTTTTTAAATGCCCTGTTTTCTTTGCAGATGAGTGGCATGTTTGAAAGTTGGCTATACAAGCTGGTGTCAGCCCTGCAGATAAGAGAGAAAGAAGCCAATGTTGTCGTGGTTGACTGGCTTCCCCTGGCCCACCAGCTTTACACGGACGCGGTCAATCACACCAGGGTGGTGGGACACAGTGTTGCAAGGATGCTCGACTGGCTGCAGGTAACCGCTCTTAAGAACAAGATCTTGAACCCGAAACTGCTTAAGAGAATACAGCTCAGACTGGGTGACAGTGAACTCCAGGAGTCTAAGAATGTCTTTGGGATTCAAATTTTTACTGAATTAAGTATTGCTTGAAATGCTTGAAAGCTGGAACTTTGGAAAGCGTTTTAGTTATTGATATATCTCTGGATCCTGCCTGTTGCTTTATTTGCCGGAAGAAAATTTGCCTGATGGGTCATTCCTCGCTGATGCCCTCAGGTTGGGAATAGTCAGGAGCCAGGACCAGCATGAAATCTTGAAAACTTACTGAAGTCCGCTCTTTTCCTCTGAAGGGTGGCTGTCCTCAGGGGAAGGAGAAGTTTGGTTCCAACAAATGCAGTCTAATTCGACGCTTAAAATATTAAGTGTGGAAAGCAGATCTCGAGGTCTTACATTTACTCTCTATAGGTTAATGATTTGCCTGAGATCAGCGGACTTACCCGGAGGCAGGGGTGTACTGGCAAAGTGACCCCATGATCTGGGCGATTCCAGTCTGACCTTCCTTTTGCCCATGGAATCGGATGACTGCTGGCAGCAGTCTGGTCAGGGTTCTCAAGCCGTACCCCAGTTCTCTGCCTGGGTTGTTTTGTAGAGCTGGGTTTCTGAGCTGTGGGGTCCAGGCCCCACCTCCTCACCCTGCCAGCGAAGTGCCCTCTCTCTGGGTGGCTTTGCGGTGAGCAGACCAGCAGCTCCTGGGGCCTAAGAAGTGGGGAGAGAGTAAGCTCCTGCAGCTTGTGGCTGGCGCTTAGTGTCCAGTGAGTCGGGTGCCTCCCATAGTGCCCGAGGGAATGGAAATGTAGCCCAAGGGTCAGGTATGTAGCTTCCAGTCATAACCTCCACCCTACCCTCAGCACTTGGCGTTTAAAGTGCGGTAAAGTCCTTTTGCCCTCCCCTTCCCTGGCTGCGTCCCATCCCTGTCTCATTGACAGCAAGGCGGGCGACGCCCTGGCAAGTCTCTGTCCCCGGTTCCCCTGGCTCTTCCTTGTGGCCATAGGATGGTTGAATTGCTGGTGACCCTGTGGGCTCAGGACCACACACTTCACTCACAGTCACTTTTGTGACTTCCTGCAGGAGAAGGATGATTTTTCTCTCCGGAATGTCCACTTGATCGGCTACAGCCTGGGAGCTCACGTGGCTGGGTATGCTGGCAACTTCGTGAAAGGCACGGTGGGCAGAATCACAGGTAGGATCTGCTTCCTGCGCTCTGGGCTCACCCCCAAACTCCCTCAGCCCCCCTGCCATGCTGGCTTTTCTGAACTGGAGCGCTGCCGCAGAGGCAGCACGAGGGAGCCATGGAAGGTTAGCTTTGGAACGGACCCAGAGGGTATCTAATCCAGAGCTTTCCAGTGTTCTCTTCGGCCACAGAGTCCTTCTTACAAGTTGAACTTGTGTGGGACCCTGATACATGAAACAGATAAAAGGGATGTTCTGGTCGCAGCTGGATAGATGGTGGGTAGTGCTTACTTTGCTAGGGGGCCTTCCCCTTACGCAGAGAAATCTCAGGGCCCCAGAACATCAGGGAACATAGTTTGAAAACCACCTGTCTAGTCGGACAGGCAAGTAAGTGCCCAGGGGCAAACAGCTAATAACTAACGTGCAGAACTGGGGTGGATCCTGACCTGTGAACCTCTGAGGCTCGCTCCGTTGTCTGCCAGCGATGCTCAGGGCCTCCAGGGAAATGAACGAGTGGCGGATTCTAGTAGTTTGCTTTAGTTCCATTTCATCCACCAACAGCCTTTTCCCAATGTTTTGCGGGCACGTTTATTAGTGGTAATTATCTGTTTAGAATGGATGCTTCAACTTTGTCATTAAAGAGGCCGTTCTGATGTTGGTACCCAGGTCGTCAATGAAAAAATTGTGTTTTCCATCTTGGTGAGCTTCTGATGTGTGTTTGGATTAAATCATTTAATGATTTGAAAAGTGGGAAAGATTTTCTTTCCCATTTTTGTGCTTCCTCTAGGCTGAAATTAATGGCAAATTTGTTGCCCTAAACTTTTATCTTCCTTCCAGAATTCTTTGATTCATCTTCACTCCCAGCTTCCCTCTCTCCTCCAAAATACCAAGGGCCCAACTGGTCACCTAGAAAGAAAGATTTGATCAATTTCTTTCCCGGCAGTGTTTTTATTTTAAAACAGGGAAGAAGGGATTCCTTAGCTAACAAACAATTTAGTAAAGCTTCAGGTTTTAGCACCAAGCTGGTGGGGTAGATTTATTTGTGAAATTTTATTGGCTCACCTCCAGTCATCCCTGGGCTTCAGTCTAATGTACACACACACACACACACACACACACACGCACACACTCCTTTAGGTCCAGTTATTTGATTTAGCATAGCCTGAGAGCCTTGTTTTTGTTTACCAAGCCTGTGGGGCCTGAGCGTCCAGGTGGACCATGATTGTGTGGCCACGTGACTGCTCATTAACCCTTTGCTGGTGCAAAGCTGTTCAGCTGTAAGCCACTCTGGGTTCCATTGTCTGAGCAGCTCCCCCTGGTCCCCCAGTGAGAGAGAGGCATGATGTTCAGAGCCAGACCAGCCTTGTTCAAACTGCAGCACATACAAGTATCGCGTCCCCATCCCCCCTGCCCCCCATGAGGGTCCTTGGCTGCAAGGACAAGCTGCAGATCCTCCCGTTCCCTCTCTCTGAATCTGAAATGAGAGGGGGCTAGGGAAGCGTTTTCCAGTTCTCTCCCTCTGCCTGTTTGGGTGGCAGCTGCTGAGATGCGGGCTCTGGGGCCGAATGCTAATCAGTGCTCCGAGCCGTCTGCATGTCCGGAGCACGCCCCTGTTCTCCAGCCTTTCTCTGTGGGCTGGGGCTGGGTGAGCACGGTGGGAAGGAGTACCCTCTGTCCAGTTGCCAAGCGGCCCTTCAGAGGGTATGTGGTGCACCTGATGCAGCTGTTGTGCGTGTCCAATGGGGGAGGAGTGTCTACTCTCCTCCCCTCCCTTGGTAGACTTCACATGGGCCTGCGAACCAGGTGGTCCCAACTAGTAGAAGGACCAGACTGCAGCTTGTGTGGGGTCCTGAGACCCATGATGCCGCTGTACGGGGGCCAACAGGGGGACACCTGAACCCTAGTCTCGCTTGGATTGGAGCTGTGGACGGGGGTTGCCAGAGTTTTACCTTCTTAGGCTTTTGAGAGAATTCTGTGCCATACCAGGGAAGAGTTTGTAGATTTCTAATCGACCCTGTGTCTAGTTAGTTACAAATAAGCAAGCAGATTCATTCGTTCCTTCAAGAACTATGAATTCAGTGTCCACTCTGTACAGACCCTGGGCCAGATGCTTCCTAATGTCAAGTACCTAAGATGTGACAAGGCCTTCATGCTATCTCTAAGACTCAGCGCAGTGGGGCAAAAGGGGCCTTTCCACATGGGGAAACCAGGACTTGGTGCTTAAATAATGGGTACAACGGCTTACATCCTAAGTAGCAGCGTCAGGATTCAAACCCAGGCTGTCAGCTTGCAGAACCCGTACCTAGCCACCGGGCCATCCCACCTCTCCTTTGTTGGTGGAGATAAAATAGCAATTGAAATGCAGCAGGCCCGGCCCTGCCAGGCCGCAGTGCAGAGGTTTTCCCAGGTGTGTATGCGTGTGCATGCATGGGTGTATTCCATTTGCTGGACAGAACATCTTTGGAAGGGCTCTGACTGAATGGAAGAAGCGGTGGTTCTCCACCTGTTCTATTTTATTTTATTTTTTGGCGGGAACAAGCTCTCCCTCCTATTCCCAGTTAAAAAAAGTAAATTGTGCAACTTTTCTCCAGCATCTGTGAGCCCTGGCCCTGTGTCAGGCTGGGTGAGTCTGGGGAGGTGAAGGCTGAGCCTGCCCGCCCCCCCCCCCGCACACCCCTCGCCCCCCCCCCCCCCACCCCCCCCCCCCCCCCCCCCCCACCCCCCGCC